>NW_007377691.1:143354-216689 GCF_000475195.1 Diaphorina citri
CTTCACGATTTACCGGTATTTTTTAGATCGATTTATCTCGGTATCTAGAAGTCGTAGAGCAAATAGTCAATAATATCCATTTAACACAATATGTAGAGAGTTCGCTCATCACCTTATATTAGGTACTATATTGTAGCATGCATGTGCTACTTGGTAACAGTACAGACTGGAATGGTACAAATGCAAAGCCCATACGACGTAAGGCCCTACGTCCCCGTCGGGATTAAAGGACACAAGTCATACGACACATAACTCGAACCTCTGTTCGTGTCTCATCACCCCTGAGTTTCCTATCAAGTCTACAATCAAGTGTTCCCCACTCGGTACCCAGCCAGGACATCTCAGTACAGCAATGTGGTGTTCAGTGTTGAGTGCCCTTCTCCTGGTGGGAGTATACTTCCTGCAGGACTCCGAGGCAGAATCCGCCTCGGATAGGGAGACACGAGAATCGGATCTTCTCATCCCAGAGGACCCTTCAGCACCTGGTACGCTATGGCCATCACACGAGAGGAATATGGACACTCTGGAACCTCAGACAGGATGGTGGACCACCAAACCGCCGCCAATGTACCTCGGGCGGACTGACTCGGAGGAATATGATCCGCCATATTATGGACAAAGGCCGCGTGCAATGCTTTGCGCACACCGTGTCGTGCCGTATGTGTTGAACCGCTAAATAGTATCTGAACACCGACTGAGGACCCAAAACCGGAACCAAGTCATAGTTTGCTGTGCCTAATATGTAGGATTCATGAAGAATCACTAAATGTGGCTTCGAAAGCAAAAATTCCACTTCAAACCTACATATCTGGAAAGCTTACACTCTCAGCTTTCCATGTGGGTAAATTATGTTTGCTAAATAGTATCGCAACACCGACTGAGGACCCAAAAACGAAACCAAGTCATAAATTGCTGTGCTTAATGTGCAGGATTTGGCGACGCTTTTTGGCGGAAAAAGCGGAGAAGCGTACAGGGGACTTTAAGGGACATAAATAAGCACTGAGCGAAGAAAAAACTCTGTTACTAATTTTTCCCAAGGAACAGCCTCCATTAGTGTTCATTTTCATAACATTTAGCGATAAAAGGCAAAATTCGACCGCCGACAGCCTGTAGCCGCTTACCCAAAGCAAATTTAATGCTTTAGGTGATTGTCCTACATCTAAATATTGACCAAACAACTTTTGCCCCAAACATTTATCTCTCAGATGCTTCATTTCGAAAAAAAAAGTCGATCAGAAATTGATATTTATGAGATTTGGACATAAACCGCTTTATGGGACTAACGTGAATGCCCCTAACCTACCTATAGTAAAAAAAATCCTTTTTCGTTGTTCTTTTTTCGTTTCACACCTGAGACCTCTTTCATTTTCACACCTGAGACCTGCAATAGCATACCGTTCGAGATGATTCAACTGATTACCGCCTCGTAAGACTAAATTGACCAGACGCCATTCATTAGTGGACAATTAGAAGTCTTCCACTAAGACATCTACCCGGCTCAAGTGAAAAAACAAGCAAAGACCACTACCAGACTAAAGTGAAACAAAAGTGTAATGGAGTCATTGCATTGTGCTTGACTTACAGCTCCCTCGACGGTTTCTTTTTCTTTTTACTGGAGGAAGTAAAATGGCCAAAATGGGTGAAAAGTGGTTCTATGTGTTGCAAGTGTTTGTGTATATCGTCCTGGAAATTCGAGGTGATGACGTAGTGAACAATGACCAATGTCCTCAATTGGGAACATGTTGTCTTGTAGTAAATAAACAAACACATACGCTAAAGTATACTCTAGTGATAGAAATTCGAACCTTCAAAAAAGCTGCTGTAAATTTAGGGCTAGGTTCACTTATATGAAAAAATCGATGTCCACAATCATGGACATTGGTCATCTATCCACACAAAGGAATTTTTTGCTTGGTAATGAGGAGGTTAATGACAGTATTCTCACACTGTGAGCTCTCAATCAACGATCGCCAACAGGCTAAACTTGTCGGCGGGATAGAAAAATAGGGGAAAGAAGAGAAGGACAAAGAGAACAATTAATTTCACTATTGGAGTTGAGTGGATTGGAACACATCACATGCCTTCAGGTACAGTTCATTTGTCAAAGGTCTAGGTTTTCCTTGCCCTTGGGATCAATTTAATTTTAAGAAACCATTTACCTACTATAATACCTAGAACTGCTAAGGACTTTAGTGACAGGGGTAATACACCCCATTCGGGGAAAAGCTATCCGCCTTTTCACAAAATTCTCATCCAGCCAGAGAAGTCCAGGAAAAAGCCAGCAGCACGTGATTGCTAAGATAGTCAGTGGTCACACGTCCGGATACCAACCACGAGCAAGGTTACTCAACTTCAGTGATCCATTGAGTAGCAGCACGTGATTGCTAAGATAGTCAGTGGTCACACGTCCGGATACCAACCACGAGCAAGGTTACTCAACTTCAGTGATCCATTGAGAACTAAGGCGTTAGATGTGCTATCACCGCTGGGCTGGGTGGGTATTTGTATTTTAATGATAATGTATTTTCTGTTCACAGGGCTGCATAGGTACATGTGGCTTGTGTATGAACAACCCCACCACTATATCAATTTTACTGAGAAGTTCATTCCGTCATCGTAAGTTTAAAATGTTTCTAATATATTAAACAGCGTACGACAGTCTGCCAAAATTAGATCTTTTGCCAGAGGGTGGCGCGTCTGCCTTGTAACGCTGGGTCGCGGGTTCGATTCCCGCCCGGGGCGGATTTTATCCCAAAAAGATACCGTTCATTATCGGAATTACTGGCCTTCTCCTATCCTGTCTTTCTTCTCTCTTTGCTTTCGGGACGATAAGACCTTAGCAGTTACAGTTTTCCCTCTATCAAACCTCTCAGATCGAGGAAGGAGGAAAGGGTACCCGAGCGTTCTTGATGCGTTTGTTCTTCATGAAGGTACGTCTACCTTGTTTCCAGGACGGCCTATGAGCGGGATTGGTTCAAGCTTCGAAACTTCGTCCGCAAATACAACCTGACCTTACCTGTGGCTGCACATTTCTACTATGCCAGGTTTGACGAGTCTGTGCCCTACATCTACGCTGGTCTTGATGATGTACTCATTTGATGAAGAAACTTACCTGATGTACATACTGCCGTTTTGGCTCTGGGTCCCAAAACCTCTCCATGGATTGGTTTTCTCCATGGAATTACATGGTTTTGGGCGCTGATCAACAAATCGATGAGATCGATCATGAAACGATAGTCAATGTGATAAGCAAACACTACCTAGGTACCTATACCTAAAACAAGAATGAACTACCTACTTCTTGTTAGTTGAATAGCTAAATAAATTGACAAAAGAAGAGAAGAAAAGTCTACTGTCGAGTTTAGATAGCTTTGTCTAATTTTGATGAAATAATGTGGGCAAAATTTTCGATACCTACCTACCTAAATAAACGAAAATTTCAGGTTCAATTTGGGTAGCCCACCCCTACTTAGCTTGGTTGGTAGCGCGTCAGCCTTGTAAGAGCTTGGCCGCGGTTCGATGCCCGTCCGGGCCGTATTTTATCCTGAACAGATAATATTCGTTCTCGGAACGGCTGGCTTTCTTCTATCCTGTCTTCCCTCTCTTCCCTTTCGGGACGATAAGATCTTAGCAGTTACAGTTCTCTCTATCAAACCTGTTTTCCCCTTTCTGAACAAGGTCGACATTTCACTGATTTTTTTTTTTTTTTTTTTTTTTGGCTTCACTTGCGTTGGTATTTCCACGTCGCGTTGTTTTAGAAGTGTTTCGTCTCAATATCTCCTACTTTCGTCGCCTCACTAGTGGGTGTTTCGTAGCCTCTATTTCTTCTAGTAGGTGTTTCGTCGCCTCAATTTCTCCCAGCAGGATGATCAGTATGCTGTATTATCTTCTGGCCACTTCGGTCATGTGGTGGTTTACCATGGAATGGGCGGTCAAACATTGCAACAAATATCAGATGCTTAACTATTGAGAAGGAAGGACCGGTCATATCTTTGAATTGGAACATGGAAACGGCGGAAACTAGGTATATGTATATTTACGTGTCCGTGAGATAGGTTCCATATATCGCACCTATCTCACGGTGTTGGATGGATTGGGGTTTATACACTTTGGACTCCCAGAAACAATAACTATGTACTTAGAAACAATAGTAAAAAACTAGGTATACTAGTACAATAACGGTTTTATTAGTATTATGGCCTTTATTTTCACATACATACAATCGTAAAAATGGCATACACTACCCATCTATCCGAGAACAAACAATGTTCATAAGGATAGGTGGTTTGGAATTTTGAATTGGTACCTACACCTATGTACACCCGTAATTGACATCTTCCTTGAATTCGGCTGTCTTCCGACGTTCAAGCTAAAATAGACAGTAAGACAAAAGTAGACTAATAAGTTAGACAAGAGGCAAGTGTGTGGAATTGCCACCTCAGTAAGAGGCCTACTCAGTACTCAAAGTAAACAATCAATGTAGACCGCAGTAGAGATAAGGTTTTCTTTTCTAGACCTATGTCATTGGAGAGTTCCACGCCTGTTAAACAGATTCAGACAACTTCTGTTTGGGAAATTTAAGCTATCAGACAACTTCTGTTCGGGAAATTTAAGCTAAAATAACTTGATAGACAAGTGTGTAGAATTTAGTTAAGATCTAACTACCTAAGAATCATGACAATAATGTCATTCATAATCGCGTCCATCATTTTCAATTACGCTATGAAAGGATTGTTTGTGTAATGTGACGATTTCAGTGTTTACTAATGTACACATGGGTAGGTGTACACTTTTGAATTGTTTACCTACTGATACATGTATTATTAACCCATCAGATATACGAGACCATGTTTAGACTTTTGACTTCTTAACAGTCGTAGCCGCCTTAATTAATAATAATAATAATAATAATAGTGCTTATTTATCTGCTCGCACAGGACTGAAAAGTCCCTTTACTACAGCAGTAGGCTACTACTATTATTGTGGTCAAATTCTCAAATTATATTGAGGATAAAATTCAATATTTTGGCTTCACTTTTATGTTATTTTTTTACGATCGGTTGTCACTCTATTTAAACCTCCGTGGAAAATATAAAACCCCTGAAATGTATAATTTAAAATATGCAATAAGCAGTACAGGAAGTATTTAATTTTGTAGATTGTTTGCTAAGTTCACATCGGTGAATTCTTATCAGTTGTCATAGCAACCATTAGTAGTATTTTTTTTTTTGTAAATTTTCCGTTTCCAACTTTTCTCGAGTTTTCTCTTCGAATTTTCCTCATCAGCCTACCATGTTCTATTTTTCATTAACCTTCATTTCTGCTTTGTTATTGAACGCAGTAGAGGTTTTTTCTGATGATAGTGAAGTTTGCAGCAGCACAAGCAATACAAGTATGGAATCTAATGGAGTAGTGCCCGATGTCATTCCAAAAGCACCAGGTAACATTTTACAGGTAAGCTTGAGATATTAGGGTATATCAGTGATCTTGTTCATGTATGATTATTCAGAAGATAGGTAAAGAAAAAGAAAGCTCTTTTTGTGGTTAGTCTGACCCTATTATAATAACATATTGGTCACTGCTCATTTGTGACTGCTCCTTTTAGTAGCAATTTTCTATCGACATGACTTCTGAATAACAAGACCCATCAAGAGTGTAGGGCTGTATATTGATGACCTATCCACTTATAGGTGATTCTGAAGAGTGTCCCAATAAGAGAGCAAGATTTGATTGGTTGTTGTTGTTGTTGTAGCAGTGACAGCAGATCAGTCAACATCTCCAAACAGGGTCCAGGGTTGGAATGAGATCAAGAAAGGTGGCAGCTTGCATTGGGTTCTCCCAGAGGTCTATCGGGGTAAGGGTGGTTGGTTTAGCCGGGCAGTTAAAGAGGTGATTTGTGTCATGTGGTGTTCCGGTGCACAGTGGACATTTGTCTCGGATGTTTGAGTCAATCGTTGATTTGTATGAGTTGAGGAGTGTGCTGAACCCAGATCTCAGTTGTGCAAGTTTAGATCTTGCCTCTCTTGGTAACTCTTTTTCCTCTGATGACACAGAGGGTGTGTGTTGAGGACTCTATTTGGTTTGTATCTACTGATGGCGGCAGTAACAGTGGAGGAGTGGATAATCTTAAGACTAGCTTTGAGTTGAATTACCAGTGTTTTTTTTTTTGTTTTAATTCTTTTTCTTTTCAAGAAGGTTTGATAGATGGAACTTTAACTACCAAGGTCTTATATTCCCGAAATCGAAGAGAGAATGAAGACAGGATAGGAGGAAACCAGCCGTTCCGAGGACGAACATTATCCGTTTAGAATAAAATCCGCCCCGGGCGGGCATCGACCCGCGGTCTAGCGCTTACAAGGCAGACGCTAACTGGCTGGTCTTTCCGTTATTGATTGCTTAACAAATCAACGGACCAAGCCCATGTTACCATGACTTATCAGGAATGTGTCTCTTCTCCTACAGGAAAGAATGGAAACGGAACAACTTTTCTGTGCAGAAATTCGCCCAGAAATACAAGCTGCAAGATCCCGTGGCAGGAAACTTCTATCAGGCTGAGAATAAATGAAGAAACCAGGCAGTAGCAGAGGAAGTGCCTAACTAGAGGGATATGAGACTGAAGGGGATAGTGTGGTTGGGTTTCTGTGATTGGGTGGCAGAGCTCCTTTTGTAGAATTCTGGTTACACTAAATAAACAAATAATACCGTATGTGATTGACCTTGTGAAATTATATTTTTTGTTTATTGTTTTGTTCAATTCTATCATTTTATTATTATTTTTATAATTATGTATGTGTAAATAATAAAGTATTATGTGTTTTCCTTGGTATGATAAAATCTAAACTTCTGTGTTATCTATTCAGTATCTTTAGTATGTAGGTAGTTAAAATACTAAAAACCATACAAAATAGCTTGTAATATTAAAACAAAAGAATCTACAAATCGGAGATCTCAATGTATAGTCTAGGAAACGAAGACTTTTTGACGGAAAAAAATGCATTGTGGTGGAAGTGCCTGGTTGATGATGTCTCTGCAGGGATGATGTGAAGCACGACACATGAGAAGTTTGTGGGTTTCTTGGTGTAAACCTGTGACTTTAGATTCCCTCACAAAAAATAGTCTAGGGGGTAAAATTACATGATCATGGAGGCCATTTCTCATCCGAAAAATGACAGGATTACGACTAGGCAAATGCTCGCACAAAAGTGATAATGTGTCGATTTTATTATGCTAATGCATTGTTGAACAGTTTTAGACTCCATGATGACTAATTTTGATTTGTTTACAATCACTCTGTCAAAGATTGGGCAAGATAAAACAATGCATAACAAAGTTATGACCCTTTCAAATCTTGCGTCCTTATTGGGACACCCTTTATATAAAAAAAATCAAACCTACTTACAGACTTTTAATTTGGCAAAAAAAAAAAAAAAAAAAAAAAAAAAAAAAACCAGGCGAGCTTCCGGCGAGCTCTATACGAGAGATTACGGGTTCGAATGCGAATGGAGCCAACTTTTCTGACAACCATTTTTCTCACTTCTAATCCGATATTCGGTTGTATGATTCCAGGATTACATCGGTATGTTCTACTTGTTTACAAACAACCCAGCCAACTTGACTTTGAAGAATCAAAATCGTAAGTTTTTTGTGCCCCAAATGGAGCCAACTTTTCTGACAGAACCATTTTTTCTCACTTCTAATCCGATATTCGGTTATATGATTCCAGGATTACATCGGTATGTTCTACTTGTTTACAAACAACCCAGCCAACTTGACTTTGAAGAATCAAAATCGTAAGTTTTTTTATTTTATTTTTAGAATTATTTGAACAGCTGCTGTTCTTTCGCTTTTTTCAAACGTTCATGTTACCAGTGTTTTTTTTTTTTGTTTTAATTCTTCTTCTTTTCAAGAAGGTTTGATAGATGGAACTTTAACTACCAAGGTCTTATATTCCCGAAATCGAAGAGAGAATGAAGTTAGGATAGGAGAAAACCAGCCGTTCCGAGAACGAACATTATCCGTTTAGAATAAAATCCGCCCCGGGCGGGCATCGACCCGCGGTCTAGCGCTTACAAGGCAGACGCTAACTGGCTGGAATTGTGGTGGAAGTGCCTGGTTGATGATGTCTCTGCAGGGATGATGTGAAGCACGACACATGAGAAGTTTGTGGGTTTCTTGGTGTAAGGGTTCCATATATCGCACCTATCTCACGGTGTTGGATGGATTGGGGTTTATACTCTTTGGACTCCCAGAAACAATAACTAATTACTTAGAAACAATAGTAAAAAACTAGGTATACTAGTACAATAACGGTTTTATTAGTATTATGGCCTTTATTTTCACGTACATACATACAATCGTAAAAACGGCACACACTACCTATCTATCCGGGAACAAACAATGTTCCTAAGGATAGGTGGGTTTGGAATTTTGAATTGGTACCTACACCTATGTACACCGGTATTTGACATCTTCCTTGGATTCAGCTGTCTTCCGACGTTCAAGCTAAAATAGACAGTAAGACAAAAGTAGACTAATAAGTTAGACAAGAGACAAGTGTGTGGAATTGCCACCTCAGTAAGAGGTCTACTCAGTACTCAAAGTAAACAATCAATGTAGACCGTAGCAGAGATAAGGTTTTCTTTTCTAGACCTATGTCATTGGAGAGTTCCACGCCTGTTAAACAGATTCAGACAACTTCTGTTTGAGAAATTTAAGCTAAAATAACTTGATAGACCAGTGTGTAGAATTTAGTTGAGATCTACCTAAGAATCATGACAATAATGTCATTTATAATCGCGTCCATTATTTTCAATTACGCTATGAAAGGATTGTTTGTGTAATGTGACGATTTCAGTGTTTACTAATATACGCACATGGGTAGGTGTACACTTTTGAATTGTTTACCTACTGATACATGTATTATTAACCCATCAGATATACGAGACCATGTTTAGACTTTTGACTTCTTATCAGTCCTAGCCGCCTTAATTCTTCATCTATACGAGAGATTACGGGTTCGAATGCGAATAATTGTTTAATTGGTTAATAATTGGTTTAAAAAGATGAGTGTTTCACTGCCGTTTTTATTTCGTAGCGATGAAACAACTGCTACATTGGACGCTTGTGGTCTGTGTCGTAGCATGCCCATCCCGTAGTATGCCTCATTTTTCACTATATCGTCCTCTCTACCTCTTTTATTTCCTAATTGCCTATTAGAACTCGGTTAGTATCAAGTCCTAATAGGCACCTAGGAAATAAAGGAGGTTGCTTTTCCCAGTAGTTATGTTTTTTATAAAGGGGAAATGAAGTTAGTGAACGGGCCCCCAAAAGGGGAAATTGGTGTCAAAATTCAGTGAATAGGGCCCATTTATGTTGACCGACAGTGGTTTTTTGGTTCTTCTAGAGCAGTTCTAATAGGCAATTAGGAAATAAAGGAGGTATAATTTTTTTCACTATATCGTCTTCACTATTTCTCTTTTATTTCCTAATTGCCTATTAGAGCTCGGTAGTATCAAGTTCTAATAGGCACCTAGGAAATAAAGGAGGTTGCTTTTCCCAGTAGTTTTAAGTTTTTTTTTATAGGGGAAATGAAGTTAGTGAACGGGCCCCTAAAAGGGGAAATTGGTGTCAAAATTCAGTGAATAGGGCCCATTTATGTTGACCGACAGTGGTTTTTTGGTTCTTCTAGAGCAGTTCTAATAGAGGTATAATATTTTTCACTATATCGTCCTCTCTACCTCTTTTATTTCCTAATTGCCTATTAGAACTCGGTTGAAGGTTCATTTACGCTTTTCCTGGCCATTTTTAATAGGCAATTAGGAAATAAAGGAGGTATAATTTTTTTTCACTATATCGTCCTCTCTACCTCTTTTATTTCCTAATTGCCTTTTAGAACTCGGTTGAAGGTTCATTTACGCTGTTCTGGCCATTTTTAATAGGCAATTAGGAAATAAAGGAGGTATAATCTTTTTCACTATATCGTCCTCTCTACCCCTTTTATTTCCTAATTGCCTATTAGAACTCGGTTGAAGGTTCATTTACGCTGTTCCTGGCCATTTTTAATAGGCAATTAGGAAATTCTGAAGGTGAGTTTATCACATCAGTGTGGGTCTGTTGGATAAATTTCTCACTTCTCTTCCGGGGCCAGTTGACCAATGTAATTTTCTCAAATTATCACCATTGGGCCCTGTTCTCTGAATTTCATCTCCAGATTATTTTACCTGCCTTTTCCCATGTTTTGGGACCTGTTCATAACTGCGTGCTGGCAATTACCGTTGTGCTATGAAATCAAGTCAGAGTAGAAAGAAAGAATAAAACAATAGTTTGTTGAGGTGAAAATATTTTTTTTATTTAGGATTTTATTGTTTTTATATTTTTTTGTGTGATTTAATATTTTTTTCTGGAAATAAATATTTCATAGAGGATGCAATTCAAAATGTTTATACAGAGACAAAATGCCCCCTAAAATTCCACTAGCTCAATACTGATCGCGAAAAGAACAAAAAAATGTTGATTTGTATTTAATGTTATTTATACATACAAAAGGAATTTTACACTATTTCAAAGCTGTAAAAGTTAACATTTCATTTACAATGCACAGTCGAGCATGAGTGGAAACTTGGGGGGAAACAGTAATGTCAAAATAATACAAGACACTGTGTTTGGACAACCAACAATAGATTCTACAATTTATTAGACAGAAACAACAAGAACTTTTATATATGTAAAAGAACACTCCTAAGCTACACAATTTAGACAAGTATTTTCCCTGTGTATCCGTCAAACATGAACTCCTCAAACCGTTCATCCTTTGGTCTTGAATCGTAAAACCAGTGGGGTCCCATTTTCATACCAAAGATCAGTGACATGATGGTCACAGGAATCAGTGTCCAGAATTTGTTCATCTGGAGGGAACTGGATTCCGGCACTAATCAGACAACAAGGAGAGGGACCTCTGTGATGCTTAGTGGTGGACTGAATGGAAGTCAAGAAATGAAATAGGTTTATTAGGTCCCTGAGTAAATGTCTTATCTGATAGTGGTTAGTGTGTCATCAGTGGCATTGAATGTACTATTCAGCCAGCCCTATGTTATACAACCCTTCTGTGATGTAGTCTGACACTTGAATAGAATTTAATTTTTTGTACCCATATATAGCACACCATTATGCACTTATGTAATGTTTTTACTAGTGTGTACCTAGCTATTTAGTAATAAAAAATTGAAGAAATTGGCAGGAAAATGGTTGGCCTAGTGGCGAATGGTAGCATGCTTGTTTGATAGGCAGGAAGTCTAAATACTTCATTCCTTGAGGTGACGAACTTATTTCAAGTTTCATGTTCATATTTCAATTGTATTATTGAAACTAGAAAAAATAAGACAGTGGTCCACTAATCAAAACCCAGGAGATTAATGGCATATTACTACTTCCTTTCCGAGGAGATTAATGGCATATTTATAGCAGGAGATTAATTATTTACTTCCTAAGCAAATAAGTTTGTCTTTTGTATTTGTTTTCAGATCACCTATAATAGTGGTAAACTCAAAGTGGATCAGGGCAATACACTGACTCCTTCTGATCTGAAGCAAGCTCCAGAAGTTACCTGGAATGCTGACTCCAGTTCCTATTACACCCTGGTTATGACAGGTGGGTCTTTTTTAAGTTTGAATAAGGGAATGACTTCACGTAACGTGACGTGATTGCAGTGTGTTTCTACCTTTGAGATACAATTTGCATTAATTAAAAAAAAAATAATAAAATAAAATCAATATAAACCAATTTATTTATTGATATTTTTAAGGAAAAAAGTTCAAGTGGGTATGCTTTTCAAAATAAATGGGTAAAATAAAAATATTAATTTTCTTCCTCACTATCATACAGATCCTGATGCTCCGAGCAGGCAAAATCCAAAGGCTAGAGAATGGCGGCATTGGTTAGTGGTGAACATTCCTGGAAGTCAGATATCACGAGGACAGACCATTACCCCGTACGCAGGACCCACGCCGCCCAAAGGCACAGGTGAGAAAAAGATTAGAATATACCTTGTTTATCCTACCCGAAGTAATAGGACTGAAAAATCCTTTTACCTCAGCGTTTATTTATTCATATTCAAGAATCAAGCGTGCCGGGAGACGCGCGAACATCAATCGTTGGACGCATCACCCGGCATTACCTAAATGTACATGGTATAACCCATTAACCCTGTCTGTTTTTATCTCTTTTTTAATCGGTTGGAAAGAGTACTCTCACATCCTAGTCACAGCCATCAAAAAAAATGGTGTAGTTCTGATTCTTTGCCAAAAGGTCCGGGATGGTGTCATGTCATTAAAATTGCTACATTTTAAAAAGGCGGGCGGACGGAGGACATGTCCGCCGAAAAGCGGACGTCGGGTAAGCCTACTTTGCATCAAGTTCTAATAGGCACATAGGAAGAAAAAAATGGTGTAGTTCTGATTCTTTGCGAAAAGGTCCGGGATGGTGTCATGTCATTAAAATTGCTATATTTTAAAAGGCGGGCGGACGGAGGACATGTCCGCCGAAAAGCGGACGTCGGGTAAGCCTACTTTGCATCAAGTTCTAATAGGCACATAGGAAATAAAGGAGGTTGCTTTTCCCAGTAGTTATAAGTTTTTTATAAAGGGGAAACGAAATTAGTGAACGGGCCCCTAAAAGGGGAAATTGGTGTCAAAATTCAGTGAATAGGGCCCATTTATGTTTACCGACAGTGGTTTTTTGGTTCTTCCAGAGCAGTTCTAATAGGCAATTAGGAAATAAAGGAGGTATAATTTTTTTCACTATATCGTCCTCTCTACCTCTTTTATTTCCTAATTGCCTATTAGAACTCGGTTAGTATCAAGTTCTAATAGGCACCTAGGAAATAAAGGAGGTTGCTTTTCCCAGTAGTTATAAGTTTTTTAAAAAGGGGAAACGAATTTAGTGAACGGGCCCCTAAAGGGGGAAATTGGTGTCAAAATTCAGTGAATAGGGCCCATTTATGTTTACCGACAGTGGTTTTTTGGTTCTTCCAGAGCAGTTCTAATAGGCAATTAGGAAATAAAGGAGGTATAATTTTTTTCACTATATCGTCCTCTCTACCTCTTTTATTTCCTAATTGCCTATTAGAACTCGGTTAGTATCAAGTTCTAATAGGCACCTAGGAAATAAAGGAGGTTGCTTTTCCCAGTAGTTATAAGTTTTTTTTTATAAAGGGGAAATGAAGTTAGTGAACGGGCCCCTAAGAGGGGAAATTCGTGTCAAAATTCAGTGAATAGGGCCCATTTATGTTTACCGACAGTGGTTTTTTGGTTCTTCTAGAGCAGTTCTAATAGGCAATTAGGAAATAAAGGAGGTATAATTTTCTTCACTATATCGTCCTCTCTACCTCTTTTATTTCCTAATTGCCTATTAGGACTCGGTTAGATCAAGTTCTAATAGGCACCTAGGAAATAAAGGAGGTTGCTTTTCCCGGTAGTTATAAGTTTTTTATAAAGGGGAAATGAAGTTAGTGAACGGGCCCCTAAAAGGGGAAATTGGTGTCAAAATTCAGTGAATAGGGCCCATTTATGTTTACCGACAGTGGTTTTTTGGTTCTTCCAAAGCAGTTCTAATAGGCAATTAGGAAATAAAGGAGGTATAATTTTTTCACTATATCGTCCTCTCTACCCCTTTTATTTCCTAATGGCCTATTAGAACTCGGTTAGTATCAAGTTCTAATAGGCACCTAGGAAATAAAGGAGGTATAATCTTTTTCACTATATCGTCCTCTCTACCTCTTTTATTTCCTAATTGCCTATTAGAACTCGGTTGAAGGTTCATTTACGCTGTTCCTGGCCATTTTTAATAGGCAATTAGGAAATTCTGAAGGTGAGTATCACATCAGTGTGGGTCTGTTGTATAAATTTCTCACTTCTCTTCCGGGGCCAGTTGACCAATGTAATTTTCTCAAAATTATCACCATTGGCCCTGTTCTCTGAATTTCATCTCCAGATTATTTTACCTGCCTTTTTCCATGTTTTGGGACCTGTTCATAACTGAGTGCTGGCAATTACCGTTGTGCTATGAAATCAAGTCAGAGTAGAAAGAAAGAATAAAACAATAGTTTGTTGAGGTGAAAATATTTTTTTATTTAGGATTTTATTGTTTTTATATTTTTTTGTGTGATTTAATATTTTTTCTGGAAATAAATATTTCATAGAGGATGCAATTCAAAATGTTTATACAGAGACAAAATGCCCCCCTAAAATTCCACTAGCTCAATACTGATTGCGAAAAGAACAAAAAAATGTTGATTTGTATTTAATGTTATACATACAAAAGGAATTTTACGCTATTTTAAAGCTGTAAAAGTTAACATTTCATTTACAGTGCACAGTCGAGCATGAGTGGAAACTTGGGGGGAAACAGTAATGTCAAAATAATACAAGACACTGTGTTTGGACAACCAACAATAGATGTAACACAAAAAATAATCAGAAATAAAAGAAAATAGGAAAATTGCAGTATTTTCATATCAAACTTCTTGACAAGCACAGTAAAATTCTGCTAGGTTTTGACTTTAAAACAGAGGCTCAATCAGAATTAGACCAGTCTAATACAAGATTTTCTGCTTTAGATAAAAGTTTGACCAGCAAGATTTGACTGTGGTCTCAGGGTTAAGTGAGTCATTTGACTCATTTGGTTACATAAAAGGGTTATCAATCAGGATTTTTCTAAAAAGTTTTTTTTTTTTTTTTTTTTTTTTTAAAATTTTTTTCTAAATGGGCATTTTATAAATAAAAAAATTTCCTTGGTTACATAAAAGGGTTATCAATCAGGATTTTTCTAAAAAGTTTTTTTTTTTTTTTTTTCAAATTCTTTTATACATGGGCAATTTATAAATACATGAATTTCCTCTGTAGAAAGGATAAACCTCTCGCAAGAAAAACACATTGGTGTCTATACAAAAAGCAGTACCTTCAATCAACCTCTGGGACAATGTTAAAATCACCCTGATGGGTTAACATTAACCCATGCTGTCTCACACTACAGTTTGCATTCACAAAGGAAATCGACAATAATATTAAAATCAGGACAATGTCAAATGGTTCAGTCTCAACCATTTTTAAATTTTCAAGTCACAATTGGTAAGATAATAAAAAATATTTGAGGTTCCAAAATGAAAGAAGCAAAAGGGAAATTTTTACACCTTAAACTTATGTCCAAAAGTAGAATAGGTAAGAAGAGGTTACAAAAATTTAGATAGGTAAACCATTTTTTTTAATATGTAGGTACGTACATCCAGGAGTAAAGTTCTAGGGAAAAAAGGAGTGAAATTTGTCTATTTTGGATACCTCTGTACATCAAACCAAGATTCAATAAAATATTTGAGGATATGAGGGAAACACAATGTAATAAAATTGCACTCACACATCATATCCAGGCATATTAAATTACAAAGGATAAAAAGAATCAAAAAGTAGAGGCAAAAAGGATGAGAAAGAGGGAGTGAAAAAAGGAGAGAAAGTGAGGAGAGATAATATTTGAGGATATGAGGGAAACACAATGTAATAAAATTGCACTCACACATCATATCCAGGCATAAATTACAAAGGATAAAAAGAATCAAAAAGTAGAGGCAAAAAGGATGAGAAAGAGGGAGTGAAAAAAGGAGAGAAAGTGAGGAGAGAACCAAAATATTACAATTTACTAATTTAATTTTTACAATTTATCTAAGTACTAAATATACATCGAAAGAAGTAGAATTAATTGAGCTGACTTCTTCACTTTGCTGAAGTTTTTTTCTTTTCAACAAAAAAGGTGTTCTTCATTGTTTATGTCCAAAACGAGAGAAAAAAAAGTATCGAAGTAGAATAATTAATCACTGAAACTTTCAAGTCTTGCAGGTTTTTTTGCTGAAGAGCAGTTTTTTTATTTTTTGGCCAGATTGAGATTATGTTTTTTTTTTTTTTCATTATTAATTTTCTTAAATTTTTAGGTTTTCTTGTCCTCCTTTTGGCTTTAAGCAAAGACCTAAATCCTAATAATTATGCCAGAATAAAGTCTAATAAAGGTTCCAGGGATTATCAAATGCCATCTGTTTGAGCCA
This sequence comes from Diaphorina citri, assembly GCF_000475195.1. Lineage (NCBI taxonomy): Eukaryota > Metazoa > Arthropoda > Insecta > Hemiptera > Psyllidae > Diaphorina > Diaphorina citri. Next base: position 159,439 of record NW_007377691.1, read on the forward strand.
CCAAGTGCTCAAGTTGATATTCAGATTTAGTATTTTCCGATTATGTAGTTGGAAAAAAAAAAAAAAAAAAAAAAAAAAAAAAAAGGGATGCCAAAACCAGTAAAAAAATTTTCTTAAATTTTTAGGTTTTCTTGTCCTCCTTTTGGCTTTAAGCAAAGACGTAAATCCTAATAATTATGCCAGAATAAAGTCTAATAAAGGTTCCAGGGATTATCAAATGCCATCTGTTCGAGCCACCAAGTGCTCAAGTTGATATTCAGATTTAGTATTTTCCTATTATGTAGTTGAAAAAAAAAAAAAAAAAAAAAAAAAAAAAAACTGTGATGCCATAAAATAATAAGAAAGGAGAAGAATAGGATGACAGACAGTTGACACAAACATAATAAAACTCACGGTTTTACCAAAAATCCAAAGCAAGTTATACACAGATCCACAGAGAAAAGCAAAGAGTGTTTGAAATTTGAACATATCAATTAGGTAATATTAGAAACAAGCTACAGCCATGTCTTATGCCTCACATAGAAATCAGAGATTTTTACCTGATTCATCAGAGAGTAAATAAAGTATACCAACATCTAAAAATCATACTAGGTGCAAATAAATTAATAAAAAAGTCAAAAATCAAAAGTAAGTTATCCACAGAGAAAAGCAAAGAGTGTTTGAAATTTGCACATATCAATTAATATTAGAAACAAGCTACAGCCATGTCTTATGTCTTACAAAGAAACCAGAGATTTTTACCTGATTCATCAGAGAGTAAATAAAGTATACCAACATCTAAAAATCATACTAGGTGCAAATAAATTAATAAAAAAGTAGCAAAGTCTCACACTTTGTGAGAAAAACTTGGAAAATTGTCTAAAAAAGTAGAAAAAGGTACAAAAGTGTATCACTAAATATTTCTACACTAGGATAGAAAATAAAATAATATTGCTATTAGTAGGTATGTATTTCCGATTTCGAAATTGGGGTACTCTGCCCACTCAGATGTTTATTTTATGTCTGAAGAAAATTAATTTTTTCAATTTCTTTAAATTATCAACTAGCTATCTACTATAAAAGTGAACGTTTCAAAATCAACTAAAGAATTATCATGTACAGAGTCGAAACCCCGGAGTTTGAAGTAAAAGAGAGAAAAAAGCGACTAAAAAAATCCAACAACAAAACTATAACAAAAACAAAAATGGAACTAAAAAAACAGTGGAAGTAGAAGGCGCCTTTGGTATAAAAAATAGGGGCCTCCCTTGTCAGAAACAAATATTACGCTATAAGCCTAGGAATATCGCAGTCTGATTTTCTTGGTTCAAAACTGCATCAGAGGATGTTAAATGGAGATTTCAATTATCATAAGATTTAAACAAATCAACGGGTAGAGCCCATTTATTAGCATGAATGCTTGTCACACCAGTTGTTCCTCGATTACTACACTAAATATTGTGATTTGGGACTCGAACCACCGATCTTTGGGTCCCAAGTCCACTACATTTCTGAGACAGTTTAATCTCAAATTGTAATTCTAGTTTACAATGCTCTAACTGCTTTATCGATAAAAATAGTGAAACAGTGGAAGTGGAAGGCGCCTTTGGTATAAAAAATAGGGGCCTCCCTTGTCAGAAACAAAAATATTACGCTATAAGCCTAGGAATATCGCAGTCTGATTTTCTTGGTTCAAAACTGCATCAGAGGATGTTGAATGGAGATTTCAATTATCATAAGATTTAAACAAATCAACGGGTAGAGCCCATTTATTAGCATGAATGCTTGTCACACCAGTTGTTCCTCGATTACTACACTAAATATTGTGATTTGGGACTCGAACCACCGATCTTTGGGTCCGGTCCCAAGTCCACTACACTTCTGAGACAGTTTGATCTCAAATTGTAATTCTAGTTTACAATGCTCTAACTGCTTTATCGATCAAAATAGTGGTCGGTTCTAATACGCCAACAGGAAACTAATCATAAACAAGATCTCCCGTTTTAAAGTTCAAACTAGAAAAATCCAACTGTGATTCCTAGACCAAGTGTAAAGCTTACACACACAAGAAGAATTGCTGATTTAACGTAAATATTGCTGCTAAAGACACTCTACATTACTCCTACGTACACGATCAATTTCCTTTTTTCCGCAAATCAGAAAACGAAGCTGCAAAATGATCGAAATTTTCAATAACTGCATAGAAAAATCTAACTGTGATTCCTAGACCAAGTGTAAAGCTTACACACACAAGAAGAATTGCTGATTTAACGTAAATATTGCTGCTAAAAACACTCTACATTACTCCTACGTACACGATCAATTTCCTTTTTTCCGCAAATCAGAAAACGAAGCTGCAAAATGATCGAAATTTTCAATAGCGAACTATCACCGAACTTAAATATGTCACACGTAAAAAAACATTTAAAACCTAACCCGCACGATTAAAACATAGAATATCATCCCTTAGCGTGTTCCAACTCAATTCTCGCGAAATAACGAAAAACAAATTTGCTAACAGCCCCTGTTGTGTTCCTTACTCGAAAATATATCGCGGGGGGTTTAAATTTTTTACTATTACAACAAGTATTTCGTTTTAACATTTAAAACCTAACCCGCACGATTAAAACATAGAATATCATCCCTTAGCGTGTTCCAACTCAATTCTCGCGAAATAACGAAAAACAAATATGCTAACAGCCCCTGTTGTGTTCCTTACTCGAAAATATATCGCGGGGGGTTTCAATTTTTTACTATTACAACAAGTATTTCGTTTTAAAACTACATGACGTTTTCCAGCACCGAATTTGATCAGTCGTGGTTTTTTCTCCTAAAATATAAACGGTGCGAAAAATTGTACCCTAGAAATGTGCAAACAGCCCTTAGTATGTCTCTACTCCGATTCGTTTTAAAACTACATGACGTTTTCCAGCACCGAATTTGATCTGTCGTGGTTTTTTCTCCTAAAATATAAACGGTGCGAAAAATTGTACCCTAGAAATGTGCAAGCAGCCCTTAGTATGTCTCTACTCCGAAAATATGTTCCCGTAGGAATTTGCAAGTCAGCCCTTAGCGAGTTCCAGCGCCCAAATTACTTTTTCTAGGAGTACAATAAATTATTTTCATTACTATTTTATTCTACTTATAATCCCGTGACGATCTACTATTTTATTTTATTCCCGTGATGATCCGATTTATTTACGTGACAAAAACGCGTTTTCTAATTCGTGCTTACTTCGAAATTTTCATGTGCTCAATTACCGTCTTCGGACTTTGAAATTTGATCTTGTGATGGTAAAAACTCCCGATGAAACAATGAACAAAATTTACAAGAAACCAGCAACTCAAATTCTAGAACACTCGGTTCTTTCCTTCTTTCTCACTCAATCGAGATGTCTCTCTAGTCTTCGGACTTTGAAATTTGATCTTGTGATGGTAAAAACTCCCGATGAAATAATGAACAAAATTTACAAGAAACCAGCAACTCAAATTCTAGAACACTCGGTTCTTTCCTTCTTTCTCACTCAATCGAGATGTCTCTCTCGTGACTTCAATAGAAATCAATGCAGACCAACTCTTTTCACTAAGGTAACATTTGGATTAAATGGACTGAACTATTTCAAAAGAAACAATATTACTTATTTTTCCCAAATATATCTACCTAATTAACCTAGTCACGTGATTCTCAAGGTGTAATCGTCAGGTCACTTGCAAACTATTGGGGGAAAAATCCGCCAATCTACCATGAAAAATGTTACACTGTGGGGGTTTATTAAAGAAGTTACATACGAGTACATCCTCGTCTATTTACATTGAACGAACCAAACAAAACTCGTTTCCAGTTCTTTCAATATAGTGGAGGGAAAACGTAACCTACTATCAACCTTTTTACAACACAAACAACAGATTACCTTGTAATATAATTATTTCTTATTTTTAAACTGTTTAAAAAAAGAAGAAAAATTATAAAGAGTAGATATGTATCTACAAACCAATGTTCTATCTTATACACTCACGGAAACAAGGCAATGTCTTCACCAGGTTTTTCCCAAAATATCTACCTAATTAACCTAGTCACGTGATTTTCAAGGTGTAATCGTTAGGTCATTTGCAAACTATTGGGGAAAAATCCGCCAATCTACCATGAAAAATGTTACATTGTGGGGGTTTATTAGAGAACCTACATACGAGTACATCCTCGTCTATTTACATTGAACGAACCAAACAAAACTCGTTTCCAGTTCTTTCAAAATAGTAGAGGGAAAAAATCCGCCAATCTACCATGAAAAATGTTACATTGTGGGGGTTTATTAAAGAACCTACATACGAGTACATCCTCGTCTATTTACATTGAACGAACCAAACAAAACTCGTTTCCAGTTCTTTCAAAATAGTGGAGGGAAAACGTAACCTACTATCAACCCTTTTTACAACACAAACAACAGATTACCTTGTAATATAATTATTTCTTATTTTTAAGCTGTTAAAAAAAGAAGAAAAATTACAAAGAGTAGATATCTATCTACAAACCAATGTTCTATCTTATACACTCATGGAAACAAGGCAATGTCTTCACCAGAATTTCATGTTTGGAATTTTCATGTTCTGATTAGAGGGAAAACGTAACCTACTATCAACCTTTTTACAACACAAACAACAGGTTACCTTGTAATATAATTATTTCTCATTTTCAAACTGTTTAAAAAAAGAAGAAAAATTATAAAGAGTAGATATCTATCTACAAACGAATGTTCTACCTTATACACTCACGGAAACAAGGCAATGTCTTCACCAGAATTTTATGTTTAGAATTTTCATGGTTAGACAAGAAAGCTCATTCTATGAAACAAAGAAATATCGGTATGATAATGCTGAGATATTTGGTTTGAACTCTGAAAATAATGGATAAGTTTCATCCTTTGTGAACATCAAAAATTCTGCCTAACTCCCTAAAAAATTAGAACTATAGCTAAGTATATAAATCTAGCTAAAAACGTGAAAAAATGTATTGCGAGCAAACACCACTAAAGAAAAAGGGTGCTTTTAGGAAAAAAACAGATTGCGGAGCGGAAAAGAAAAAATAAAAACATAAGAAAAACAACTGTGAACATGTTGGTATACCATTTTTTACTTCTCTCTGTTTTTTGGCTGCGATAAAAACTTTCCTTAATAGAAAATCTTGTGTCAGTGTAAATACCATTTTTAATGTAGGTATCAATTTATTGTTTTTCAATTTCATGTATCTACATATCAGGTACAGGGTGTCTACCAAAATGGAAAAATAAAATTCCCTGACTTTTCCCGGTTTTCCAGTCCAATTTTTCAAAATTTCCAGTCTACTACCATTTTTTACTTCTCTCTGTTTTTTGGCTGCGATAAAAACTTTCCCTAATAGAAAATCTTGTGTCAGTTATACCATATTTACTGTAGGTATCAATTTATTGTTTTTCAATTACGTTTTCATGTATCTACATATCAGGTATGGTGTTAGGTAGGTATCTTTTTTTGAAATCCAAAAGTTCAAAGAAGGTAAGGGGAAAGGAAGGAGCAAAATGAATGATAAAAGTTGCCACCTAAAGAGATGCGGTAGAAGGAGACATGTCATTTTTTAGGCCTTTTTGTTGGTCCCATTTTCAAATTAATATCTATTCTCTAGATCTAGAATCTCATTTCTCTATATTAATTAATCATATGTACATCCATCATACACAAGTTTATTCAAATTCGACCTATTATGTACTAGAAAAAATCTTGCTCATTATTCAATTTACGTTTGTCCTGTTAATTGTTCATACCGCATCCCTTCAATAAGGCACAGTAGGGGACAAATTACATTTTTGTACAATGGAAAAATTAAACCTTAGCTTAAGACATTGGGGTCGCGAGGAACACTCCTACAAATTTTGTATACAAAAGTATCTGTTGAGACACAGATGAAATTTGCTGCACTCATAAGGGAAACATGCTTCATCATTTTCGTTACTGCACTAACACTGACTCTTTTCATCACTTGTTGATTTCTTTTCATCAGTTCCTTGGTCTATTTCATCATTTGCTGTTCAAATTAAATTGATCCCAAGGCATGTGATGTTTTCCTTTGATTTATTCCTTAATCACTTACTGATGCAATCTATTGCATTACTTGCTGAGGTATTATGTCAGTTCCTTGTCCTCTTGCTTTATCACTTATTCCATCACTTCTCTGACGTGTTTTATCAGTTCCCTGGTCTATTTCATAACTTGTTTTGCTGTTTTTCATTGCTCCACCCATCTATTTCATCACTTGCTGACGTGTTTCGTCAATTTCTTGTTCTATTTCGTCACTTGCTAACGCGTTTCATCAATTCCTCGGTCTATTCCATCACTTGTTTGTCCTATTTCATCACTTACTGACGTCTTTCATCACTTGTCTCGTTTCATCACTTGCCGTTTCATTTTTGCCTTCACTCGGACATGTTTTGGGACAAATTACATTTTTGTACAATGGAAAAATCAAACCTTAGCGTAAGACATTAGGGCGCGAGGAACACTCGTACAAATTTTGTATACAAAAGTATCTGTTGAGACACAGATGAAATTTGCTGCACTCATAAGGGAAACAGGCTTTATCATTTTAATCACAACACTGACTCTTTTCATCACTTGTTGATTTCTTTTCATCAGTTCCTTGGTCTATTTCATCACTTGCTGTTCAAATTAAATTGATCCCAAGGGCAAGGGAAACCTAGACCCTTGACAAATGGAGTGTGCTTGAAGAGATGTGACGTGTTCCTTTGATTTATTCCTTAATCACTTACTGATGCAATCTATTGCATTACTTGCTGAGGTATTATGTCAGTTCCCTGTTCTCTTGCTTTATCTCCTATTCCATCACTTCCCTGACGTGTTTTATCAGTTCCCTGGTCTATTTCACAACTTGTTTTGCTGTTTCATTGCTCCGCCCATCTATTTCATCACTTGCTGTCGTGTTTCGTCAATTTCTTGTTCTATTTCGTCACTTGCTAACGAGTTTCATCAATTCCTCGGTCTATTCCATCACTTGATTGTCCTATTTCATCACTTACTGACGTCTTTCATCACTCGTCTCGTTTCATCACTTGCCGTTTCATTTTTGCCTTCACTCGGACGTAGGGCCGTCGCCTCAGAGCAACTTGTTTTGCTGTTTCCTTGCTCCGCCCATCTATTTCATCACTTGCTGACGTGTTTCGTCAATTTCTTGTTCTATTTCGTCACTTGCTAGCGCGTTTCATCAATTCCTCGGTCTATTCCATCACTTGTTTGTCCTATTTCATCACTTACTGACGTCTTTCATCACTTGCCGTTTCATTTTTGCCTTCACTCGGACGTAGGGCCGTCGCCTCAGAGCGTGATAGACTGCTGGAAAAAGCTGACCTCACTCTTAATGCAGGGGAACGTGCTGAGGGCTCCCAGGAACTGACTGGCAGAGTGACGCCTGGGGGGAAATGTCAAAACACATCACGTTTAGTTGTCGAACGAAGAGAATTTTTAGTTTCGTGTTGACCAAGGGAAGTATTATAGGTACCTTACATGATCATTAGTAATATCATTACTAATGATGGAATTCCGGATTTTCTGATTTTTCATCATCATTATTTGGAAATAATGACATTACTAATGATTGTGTAAGGTACCTATTAAATCTAGGAGACGTAGGTAGTACTTCCCTTGGTCAACACGAGAACAACAAACTATTTGCAATCAAAATACATTTTTTTTTGTTTTTGTCATTAATTTTTGTGGTAAAGCAAAGAGCTTCTTCACAACTTTTGTGGAAACCACAGCATTATACTAGGTGCCTCCTTTACCTACTATTCATTTTTCCACTAGTATCATAATTTTACCCTGGTAATGCCGCCAATGGTCGCTACTCGATTAAAGTAGCTAAGTAGCTAGGTACTCAATTGTCCTCACGAGGTTTAGTGCACCCCCAAGCACAGAACCGAAAAAAACTTCGACCCTGCCGTGCATCGAACCCGGCGGGGTTTTACATTTTTTCGTCAATTTTTTGGGGGGGGGGGGGGCCCAACGAAATCCAAAAGTTCAGAGAAGGTAAGGGGAAAGGAAGGAGCAAAATGAATGATAAAAGTTCTGTTGTGACCTAAAGAGATGCGGTAGAAGGAGAGATGTCATTTTTTAGGCCTTTTTGTTGGTCCCATTTTCAAATTAATATCGGTATGGTGTTAGGTAGGTATCTTTTTTTTTGAAATCCAAAAGTCCAAAGAATGTAAGGGGAAAGGAAGGAGCAAAATGAATGATAAAAGTTCTGTTGCGACCTAAAGAGATGCGGTAGAAGGAGAGATGTCATTTTTTAGGCCTTTTTGTTGGTCCCATTTTCAAATTAATATCTATTCTCTAGATCTAGAATCTCATTTCTCTATAATAATCAATCATATGTATGTACATCCATCATACACAAGTTTATTCAAATTCGACCTGTTATGTACTAGAAAAAATCTTGCTCATTATTCAATTTACGTTTGTCCTGTTAATTGTTCATACCGCATCCCTTCAATAAGGCACAGTATATTAACATAATGAAAAATATTGAACTACATAGGGAAATGGGAACGGAGGGGAGGAACAACTGTAAGAGGAGGGAAAATAAGGTATAATTCACAGCCTGAAAAAAAAAAGTATCTAATGCAAGTCAAAAATTCCTTACATATCAGAAAAAAGGATGAGATATATATATATATATTTTTTTTGAAGAGGTTTGACAGAGGGAACTGTAGCTGCTATGGTCTTATCGTCCCGAAATCGAAGAGAGAAGGAAGACAGGATAGGAGAAAGCCAGCCGTTCCGAGAACGAACATTATCCCATCAGGATAAAATCCGCCCCGGGCGGGAATCGAACCCGCAGCCCAGCGCTTACAAGGCAGACGCACTACCAACTAAGCTAACTAACTTTTAAAAGTGCGATAATAAGTTGTAATAATATCCACTTAATAGTTGTGAGATAATGTTACGTATAGGTGAGATAATAAAACGAAAACTATTTCTAAAAGGAGTAAAAACCCTGGAACCGCTTTCAATCCAGAAAGATTAGTGAATATTTGTCCCAGCCAGATTTCGAACTCAGCACCTCAGAGTCCAGATTTATCAATGGGACAGAAATGAGTCCGTGCCGAGGTCAACAGATTCTCTTCCCCGTGGACCGAAGGCTGGGAGAGGACGAGGAGACTCTGGGAGGGAAATGAAGAGGGGCCGGGTCTCGAACCCCGCACTACGGGCTGGAAGGCAGAGTCCAGAGTCAATGCTCTTGACCGATTGGACACAAAGGTGCAGGCTTATTCAAATGTCCTACGAGTTATTTTTCAAGTGGTCAATTATGTTTGCTCATTTTTAGGACGAAATTTGGACTTTAGCTGTCGGGTTGGACAGACTTTTCAAAATCCTACAGAGCTCAGGACAACACAAGATTCTGGCATCTGGCGGTATTAGCATTCAACAAGGCGAGGGACTGGATGCCACGCAGCGTGCTCAGAGCTGAGGGGTGGGCGGAAAATTAGAAATAAGTAAACCTATGTAACGTAGGGAGGAAAAGAGATTAGAAATTAGTACCCTATGTAACGTATTTAATTAGCATGGTCTCCGAATTAAGATAATGCATAGGCATATGGACAAATATGTGTGCATATGCTACCAGTCTATGAAATGCCTAGCGTATAATGGTAATATAATATGTAATATAATATGATTTGCCTAGGCATTTCATGAAATACCTATTATTATCTAGATCTAGACCTAGACTATTCTAGGCATTATATAAAATGCCCAAGTCCGTACCAGGCAAAGTATGAAAAGCTTTATATTACTCTATGAGGATCGAGTGAAAGAGCTCCTGACGCTCAACCTCTAGGTCGCGGGTTCGACTCCCGAGTGAACGAAATGTATTAAACATTATTAAAGCACCTCAACATAAAAGAAGAAAAAAACAAATGACTTACCTGTCTGCGTTTCCTCCTCCACTGACACCGGGGTCGGACTGCCCAGACACACGCCACTATCTATGTGTGCATATGTTACCGGCAATCTATGTAATACCGACATTATATCTATGTAATAGGTGCCTAGTTATTCTATAAAATACCTAGCGTTCTTAGGCAAAGTGTATACTGAAATCGATGGTAATATATGATTTGTCTAGGTATTTCATGAAATACCTAGACATTTACCTTTATATCACTCGATGTTCGAGTGAAAGAGCTCCTGACGTTGAACCTTTAGGTCGCGGGTTCGACTCCCGAGTGAACGAAATGTATTGAACATTATTAAAGCACCTCAACATAAAAAGAAGAAAAAAACAAATGACTTACCTGTCTGCGTTTCCTCCTCCACTGACACCGGGGTCGGACTGCCCAGACACACGCCACTATCATCCCCACCCTCCTCGCTACTCCCTCCTACACTCCATCCGCCCGTGTAGTCTACCTCCGACCAAATAGACGTGGTCAGATTCGTACCACACGGGATGAAACCCGACGACCCGGTCGACGAAGTGCTGAGCGGGGCAATCGAGGATCTTGGCGGGAGAGAGAACGTGAGTCCCGCCGATGAAGTGCTCAGTGTGCTGAGCGGGGCGAGCGAGGATCTCGCCGGGAGATAGGTGTTCAGCCCGGCCGATGAAGTGCTGAGTGCGGCGAGGGATCTTGGCGGGAGAGAGCTCGTGAGTCCCGGTAACGAAGGAAGGCTGTGGGCTGGATCGGGAGCCCAGCGCTCGGTCCCCTCCCACAGGTCCTTGGTACCGTCTACCTTCTCCATGAGCGAAGCGAGAGAGTCTTTCGGCTCTTCCACCTGGGGGGAGGAAAAAATTAAGTTTAATTAGATGCTATTTCTTATAGAGAAGTTTCCATTTATTTAATTAAATTTTATCGAATATTCGATTCGTTTCTCGGTTACACAAGTTCAATTAGATGCTATTTCTTATAGAGAAGTTTCCATTTATTTAATTAAATTTTATCGAATATTCGATTCGTTTTTCGGTTACAAATATTTCAAATTTTACTTCGGTATTACTTCCTGGTGTTCTCGTGTTGACCCAGCACCTAAATTAAATTTTTATCTGCTTAGCTATGAACTATCTTTTCAGCCCTACGTCGCGTAGCAGCGAAAGTACATGGGAATTTCAAACTCAAGCCGCATAACGGCAGCTTTTATCTTACCTCGACAAAGAGTTTCCTCTTCACACTCAGACTGGGTTCCATCATCTTGCTCACGTCACTAGCAAAGGAAGATAAAAATGAATAGCTAAGAGGCAGAGTGGACGAAGTCCAAAAAAGAGTTTTGAGATAAATCAAGTCAAAGTTTAGGACTAGTTAAGTTTAAATAGAGATAGCCATTTTGCTCTCATTTCAATACAACACTAAAGTGAAGTTCGCAACCAATATGAAAAGTAGATCTTTTCACGCTCTTTCCAAGGATATAGATAACTCAGAAAGTGGATTTTTGGACTTAGTCCGCTCTGCTTTTTACCCATTCAAATACACTGCAAGACTTCGAGACAGTCTTTCTCTCATTTCTTAAACTTTCTTTCTGTTCTTAGCTTCTCTCTTTCTTCCAATCAGGATGCCATTAGAACTCACCTTTTACCCAATCATATACACTGCAAGAATTCGAGACAGTCTTTCTCTCATTTCTTAAACTTTCTTTCTGTTCTTAGCTTCTCTCTTTCTTCCAATCAGGATGCCATTAGAACTCACCTGGGAAGTAGAAATCCTCCAATCGGTCACCACAGCCGACCGACACTCTGCGCTGTTGACCCTTGCACTCCTCGAGTCCCAGAGGCTCCGTCTGCACTCCCTTGTCTCTAGCGTGGACGCGGAACTTGGGCTTGAAAGAACACTCCCCGCTGTTGACCCTTGCACTCCTCGAGTCCCAGAGGCTCCGTCTGCACTCCCTTGTCTCTAGCGTGGACGCGGAACTTGGGCTTGAAAGGGTCGCACAGATTGTAGCACTCTGTGTTGAGGCCGTTGGCTTTGAACTCCATGTAGACACCAGAGTCCCAGTTCAGCGTACCATCCACTCCTGTGAAAACCAAAAGAGATATTTGTTTACATAGTTGTTATCTAATGCTTGTCAACGGTCGTCTATCGATGTGCACTGAAATTGTACACACTGCCTCGAGAACAAAGATTCACCTCGTCGCCGTCCATCGACGCATCGACGACAGTCAACTGTGGACACAGCTGTAGGTAGGTCTTTGTGTCTCTAAACCCTATTCTGTTTATTTTTAGAGGAGGTTTAACAGAAAGAACTGTAACTACTGAGGTCTTATTGTCCCGAAATCGAAGAGAGAAGGGCAGGATAGAGAAACCCAGCCGTTCCGAGAACGAACCTTATCCCTTCAGGATAAAATCCGCCCCGAATCGAACCTGCGGCCTATCGCTAATAAGACAGACGCGCTACCAAGCAAGCCAACTAGGCTGGCTAAAGTAGGAATGAATATCTCACTTACCGACTTGATACTCAATCTCATCCAGCGTGCTCGCAATGCTGAACGTGGTTCCATTAGCATACCGCTCCCCTTCTCCTCCTCCTGCCTTGTAATGTGGCACTTTATCAATGGAATTTGAAAGGCGGGAACAAAATACTCAAGAAATCTGTTGGATTTCGTGAAACTTGTGATTCCGTGAAGCGCAACACTGATTTGTGTTTCGAAGGAAAATTTATTTGAAGAATTTACTTGAAGAGAGAACGGGGGGTTTGGAAAACATAAATGAAAAGGAAGCCGGGGGACGCGTCTTCCTTCGAGAAAATCTTCCGCTGAGGAAAGATGAGCGAGGGAAATTCTTGGAAAATTCCTGAGAAAATTTCCGTGGAAATGCTGAGAAATTTTCAGCTAACGAAGTTCGACGGAGTTGTCTTTCAATGAAGAGACTCGAGGGATTTGAAAATTTGAAAGGCGGGAACAAAATACTCAAGAAGTCTGTTGGATTTCGTGAAACTTGTGATTCCGTGAAGCGCAACACTGATTTGTGTTTCGAAGGAAAATTTATTTGAAGAATTTACTTGACGGATTTTTCTGCACAAAAACAGACGTGAAAAAATCGTAGAAAGATTCAACTTTTGGGAGGATTGACCGTAGATAAGGTCAAAGGGTAACTGATAATTCGAAGAGACGATGAGGGGAAAGTTGCTTTGTTTTTGAGTTGATGTCGTTGGGTTGATTTTGAGGAGCTTGTGACGGGGTGGCGGGGGGATTTCAGTTGCTAGCAAAACGTCTTGTCAGAACAGAGAACCGTAGATAAGGTCAAAGGGTAGCTGATAATTCGAAGAGACGATGAGGGGCAAGTTGCTTTGTTTTTGGGTTGATGTCGTTGGGTTGATTTTGAGGAGCTTGTGACGGGGTGGCGGGGGGATTTCAGTTGCTAGCAAAACGTCTTGTCAGAACAGAGAGGTGAGCTGAGGCATGTGACTACCATCCCATAGTACCCTGCAATCAGACAAGAGAGAGGAAGAGGCCATTGATAATTCGATCTACTCTGCAGGTCAAAAAATGTACAATGCATTTTGATACACTCGGTAAAGCGAAGTAAAAAACACGTTGGAAAATCAGGGTACTATTTATTGATAAAGGACATGTTTATTGCTTGAAGAATACGGTATGTTGAATGATTGAATCACGAAAACGCGAAGATACAAACATACAAGAATGGGGGGAATGATTAATTAGTGGAAAAATTTACATTTTACAGACATTTTACAAAAAATCCATGATGTGGTTCTTGAGATATTTTGTAAACAAACGGACGGATAAGTTGAAAATCCGGCCTTTTTGGTATTTTACTCGTATTTTGCCTCTTTAAGTTTTTAAATACACTGCTATGTCTTGAGCTAGGAGTTTGAGAGGACAAGGATTTTACTAGTCTTTCCCAGACATGTAAAAATATTCCTTGTCTTCTATGAGGGGACCTGATAAAATCAACTCAGGTTTGATTCGGCATGATTTTTCGTACCGGGCAGTCGAACCCCATAACTCTGGGTCGGAGAGTCAATGCTCTTAACCACTCGACCAAGAGACATTTCTTAGGAATTAGTACCTTATACCGATATTAACAAGCCAAGATTTTTGTAAAAAAAAGGAAATTTATCTGAAAAGCTTTTGGGTTTACCGACTAGGTAACATATTGTCAATTTTTCATTTCAATCATTTTCTCCAAACACAAGACACATCGAGCAGGTCTAAAATCGTGAATATAATGGGAATTTTTCGTCAAAAAATGTCCCACAAAAAAAGTCAAAATTCCACATAAGGAAATCTTCCGAGGGAATATTCTCAGGATTGGTAAATGAGAAAAAAATCCCTTTGTTCAAGGGGATTATTCCCTTCAAAAAATCGAAATTTTCGAATCACACAAAAATTCAAAACACATTGGGTTTTCGTTGGTCAAACGAAGTTCGATACAATGTGTGCTAGAAATTCGAGAATAAGATTTTAATTTTGTTAACAGGAGAAAAAACTCAATTCTGGCAACTTACATCTAAGTGAGGGCAAAAAAGGATCTGTGTTTGTTAACAGGAGGAAAAACTCAATTCTGGCAACTTACATCTAAGTGAGGGCAAAAAAGGATCTGTGATGAAAATATTTTGGGACAAATTACATTTTTGTACAATGGAAAAATTAAACCTTAGCTTAACACATTAGGGTCGCGAGGAACACTCCTACAAATTTTGTATACAAAAGTATATGTTGAGACACAGATGAAATTTGCTGCACTCATAAGGGAAACATGATTCATCATTTTCGTTACTGCACCACTGACTCTTTTCATCACTTGTTGATTTCTTTTCATCAGTTCCTTGGTCTATTTCATCACTTGCTGTTCAAATTAAATTGATCCCAAGGGCAAGGTAAACCTAGACCCTTGACAAATGGAGTGTGCCTGAGGGCATGTGATGTGTTCCTTTGATTTATTCCTTAATCACTTACTGATGCACTATTGCATTACTTGCTGAGGTATTATGTCAGTTCCCTGTCCTCTTGCTTTATCACTTATTCCATCACTTCTCTGACGTGTTTTATCACTCGGTTACAAACATTTCAAATTTTACTTCGGGATTACTTCCTGGAGTTCTCGTGTTGACCCAGCACCTAAATGAGAAGTATTGTATTTCTTATCGCCCATCCGATGACGGACATACTACGATACAGAGCACACGATTCTAATGTAGCTGTGTAAATAAAACGGCAGTGAAACAATTATATTTTTATCTGCTTAGCTATGAACTATCTTTTCAGCCCTACGTCGCGTAGCACCGAAAGTACATGGGAATTTCAAACTCAAGCCCGCATAACGGCAGCTTTTATCTTACCTCGACAAAGAGTTTCCTCTTCACACTCAGACTGGGTTCCATCATCTTGCTCACGTCACTAGCTGATTTCACGTCTGCTGGTTTCACGTCCGCTGATTTCACGTCTTGATTGTCCTGCTGGTTTTCCTTGTCCTGGTGTTTGTCTTCTCCGCTAGATTTCGCTAGTAGACTATCCTTAACGTGAAACAATTAAATTTTTATCGGCTTAGCCATGAACTATCTTTTCAGCCCTACGTCGCGTAGCACCGAAAGTACATGGGAATTTCAAACTCAAGCCCGCATAACGGCAGCTTTTATCTTACCTCGACAAAGAGTTTCCTCTTCACACTCAGACTGGGTTCCATCATCTTGCTCACGTCACTAGCTGATTTCACGTCTGCTGGTTTCACGTCCGCTGATTTCACGTCTTGATTGTCCTGCTGGTTTTCCTTGTCCTGGTGTTTGTCTTCTCCGCTAGATTTCGCTAGTAGACTATCCTTAACTTCTTCTGTGGAGTGTAAAATTCGATTCGATTAGGTTAAAGATTCGAGTGCCCATATGCAATCTAGGTACGTATTTAGATTTGCTATGAAAGCCTACAAATCTGAGACCTCATTTTTTCCAAGAGGTTTGATAGAGGGAACTGTAACTGCTAAGGTCTTATCGTACCGAAAGCAAAGAGAGAAGGAAGACATGATAGGATAAAGCCAATCGGTCCGAGAACGAACCTCATTTGTTCAGGATAAAATCCAGCCCGGGCGAGAATAGAACCCGCGACCTAGCGCTTACAAGTCTACTGCTATGTAACCTACTTATGAACCCATGCTTTAACTGTGTCAAATAGAACAAATTACTAACTGCTAAGGTCTTATCGTCCCGAAAGCAAAGAGAGAAGGAAGACATGATAGGATAAAGCCAGTCGGTCCGAGAACGAACCTCATTTGTTCAGGATAAAATCCAGCCCGGGCGAGAATAGAACCCGCGACCTAGTGCTTACAAGTCTACTGCTATGTAACCTACTTATGAACCTATGATTTAACTGTGTCAAATAGAACAAATTACAAAGTAATTAAAAACCTTCTTACCTTGTCCACTAAGCTTTTCACTTTTCTCGTCAGGAACAAATTACAAAGTAATTAAAAACCTTCTTACCTTGTCCACTAAGCTTTTCACTTTTCTCGTCAGAGGGCGTAACCGGAGAATTCTTGATCTTTTCTTCTTTTAGCGGTAGATTCTGTGAGCTCAGTAGACTGCGGTGTTTGCCGTTCCAAGGGGAAGTGGTGCAACAGGCGAGGAGGAGAGCAGCTGATGACGGGTTAAATCATTACATACGCGTGCACTTCCCTAAGGTATGTATGGGTGTACGGGGAACAGAAGATTATGTATAGGCGTAGGCTTTGTTTGCATATCTTATTGCCAATTGACATAATATTTTACTTTTAAATAATTATACAAATATAATTCTATCTCACTTCTTGTCAACATATAAACACCAGGTGTTCTATAACTTCTATGATTAAAATAAAATAAAACTATAAAATAATATCCAATAATCTTATTTAATGCAGATAGGAGTTGCATAAATGCCAAATTCCTAAATAAAACATTTTGAAAAAAAGATGACGGGTGTTGAGGGTTCGAGCCCAGGGCCGGGAATGCATCGTAGTATCTGCGAAACGAGAAGGAGGAATGTTTAGTAAAGGGCGGGGAAAATACGAATCCAGGGGAAATATTTAATGAAGGGCGCGAAAAATAAGAATCTAGAATCTGTTTCGGTAGAGCGAGTTTCAAGAGCTTTCACAGAGGGAACTGTAACTGTTGAGGTCTTATCGTCCCGAAATCTTTTTTTTTTTTTCTTCTTCTTTAAATAAGTTTCAGGAAACTCTAACAACGGAGGCCTTAGATTAGGATAAAGTCCGCCTTGGGCGGGAATCGAACCCGCGACAACCTAGCGCTAACAAGGCAGGCGCGCTACACTCTAAGCCAGGATGGCAGGGTTCATAGGTTCATACTTCTGAGCCAGATCTACAAGGCCGGACTCCACAGACACATTGTTGAGCGACTGGGCCGCGGGCAGAGTTGCGTCCTTTTCGTCGTTGCTACGGTAACGGGTTTCGTTGCTAGGGACGCTCGTGCTCTTCTCGTTGCTATGGATACGATCGCACAGTTCGTCCACCAAAGTCTCGATGCCGGCCTTTGTCTCGGAGACAGACCGCAGAGTTTCGATGACAGAGGCGCGAATGAGCTTGTGCGAGTCGACACCGCGTGTGTGATGTCTCGAATGATAGTGGTGCGAGGAGCTCTTCTTGTTCAGACGCTTGAGTTCCTGAAACGAGGAAATAAAAAGGAATTTTAAATGTGTTAAGCATACATGCTTGTCACAAATGTCGTTCCCTGCTTAATGGCACTACGCTAAATTTTATGACTTGACTTGGACTCGAACCAACAACCTCCAGATCCGAAGTCCACCGCGTTAACCACTGCACCAGTGAGATTGGTACGAGGAAACAATAAGTTTAATAGGGGTGTCGTGAATGATGATGATTGACAGTGGAAGCGTTTTAAGATTTGACACAACATAAAAATGAAACGAAGACACAGTGGTTTTTTCTTGCTATGGATACGATCGCACAGTTCGTCCACCAAAGTCTCGATGCCGGCCTTTGTCTCGGAGACAGACCGCAGAGTTTCGATGACAGAGGCGCGAATGAGCTTGTGCGAGTCGACACCGCGTGTGTGATGTCTCGAATGATAGTGGTGCGAGGAGCTCTTCTTGTTCAGACGCTTGAGTTCCTGAAACGAGGAAATAATAAAAAGGAAGGAATTTTAAATGTGTTAAGCATACATGCTTGTCACAAATGTCGTTCCCTGCTTAATGGCACTACGCTAAATTTTATGACTTGACTTTTGTACCATTAGAGAGTTTTTGCAACCAGAGATCAGCGTCCAGTTAACAGAACTCTTTGACGTTATTTGACGGAAACTCGTTTCAGCACATGTGTGCAGAAATGAGTTTTCGCCCAATAACGTTTAAGAGTTTAACTAACGGGAGGGACGCTAATTTTGGTTGCAAAAACTCTCTACATAAATAAATACTTATGAAAATTAGAAAAATGTCGTCTTAATAATCACTAGCATTCTGCATACAAGAAGTTAGTACTAGTATTTAATTTACAAGTACCGTCTAGGGCTGAATAAATTTACATGAAGATACGGTAAACCTGCGGAAGTCGAGTTTGAAGCGACATGAAGCTGTATCCAATCCACACATAGTCGATACCGACGATCGACGAGGTGAATCTATACGTATGGTTTCAGTCGACGTCGGTCGACGGCGTCAGGACACGGCTTAAAACAGTTAGTAAAAAAAATCCTTCACTCACATTGGTGTATATTGCAAAAACTCTCTACATAAATAAATACTCATGAAAATTAGAAAAATGTCGTCTTAATAATCACGAGTTAACGCGTAACATTCTGCATACAAGAAGTTAGCACTAGTATTTAATTTACAAGTACCGTCTAGGGCTGAATAAATTTACATGAAGATACGGTAAACCTGCGGAAGTCGAGTTTGAAGCGACGTAAAGCTGTATCCAATCCACACATAGTCGACACCGACGATCGACGAGGTGAATCTATAGGTATGGTTTCAGTCGACGTCGGTCGACGGCGTCAGGACACGGCTTAAAACAGTTAGTAAAAAAAATCCTTCACTCACATTGGTGTATAATCCAGCCGGCGCGGTCGTGGGTATCTCGCCGGAGCCCAGCGTGTCTCCCCAGCCTGGTTTGCTCAGCTCCCCGTAATCATGGGACGGGGTAGGCCATCCATCCCCGGCCCGAGTGCCCGTGTTGGACCAAATAGAGAACGGGGGCCAGGCCACGGCCCACGCGTCTAGCAGGAGGGGCGATAGGGGAGAGCAAGGGCGTTTGGAACACGGGGGCTGGGGGTCGTCGTCGGGAGAGGGAAGGGATTGGACCAAATAGAGAACGGGGGCCAGGCCACAGCCCACGCGTCTAGCAGGAGGGGCGATAGGGGAGAGCAAGGGCGTTTGGAACACGGGGGCTGGGGGTCGTCGTCGGGAGAGGGAAGGGAGAGAGAGGTGTGCTGGGTCGCGGGGTCTTCTGCTTCCTCGAGCGAACGCATGATGTCGCGAGCGATGCTTTCTTCGCCTGTGGGAAAGGGGGATTCAATATAAGTTGTAAAAATCCTTTCGGAAACGAACTTTAAAGAGATATGGTTCGAACACCTTTTCTTCTATCCTATCCTCTTTCTCTCTTCCATTTCGGGACGATAAGACCTCAGCGGTTACAGTTCCGCCTATGAAATAAAATAAAATATTATCCTTCTCCAAACTAAGTGCTCACTTTGTATTAATTGAATTCAAAGGAAGATAAAATGAATGGCTAAGAGGCAGAGTGGACGAAGTCCAAAAAAAGAGTTTTGAGATAAATCAAGTCAAAGTTTAGGACTAGTTAAGTTTAAATAGAGATAGCCATTTTGCTGAGATTGGTACGAGGAAATAATTAGTTTAATAGGGGCACGGTTAGCCCAGTGGTAACGCGCTTGCTTGCCATGCCGAATGTACCGGGCTCGATTCCCACCATCGACAAAAAATTTTACTCAGTTTACGGTTGCAAATATTTCAACGGGTTACTTTCTGGTGTTCTCGTGTTGACCCAGCAGCCCAGCATGAATGGGAAGTATTGTGTCTCTTCTCTTCTCGCCTCTCTGATGAGAGACATACTACGGGATGGGCATGCTACGACTACGACATAGTCCATGCGTCTAATGTAGCAGTTTTTTTCATTGCTACGAAATAAAAACGATTATTTTCTTTTTGTCGCCCCCTAATACTCTCACTAAGTGACACTTAGTGTGATACCCTCTCGGGCACGGAGATCGATCATTACCTTGGAAGGCATGTCCAAATCTCATTGATTACCTTGGAAGGGATGTCCAAATCTCATTTATTACCTTGGAAGGGATGTCCAAATCTCATTTATTACCTTGGAAGGGATGTCCAAATCTCATTTATTACCTTGGAAGGGATGTCCAAATCGAGGAAGTCGTGATCGCCGACGTCGGTAGAATGGAACAAGGAGAGTATGTAGCGAGAGTAGACTCTGTCCAAGATGTCCAAATCTTATTTATTACCTTGGAAGGGATGTCCAAATCTTATTTATTACCTTGGAAGGGATGTCCAAATCTTATTTATTACCTTGGAAGGGATGTCCAAATCTCATTTCTTACCTTGGAAGGGATGTCCAAATCTCATTTATTACCTTGGAAGGAATGTCCAAATCTCATTTATTACCTTGGAAGGGATGTCCAAATCTCATTTATTACCTTGGAAGGGATGTCCAAATCTCATTTATTACCTTGGAAGGGATGTCCAAATCTCATTTATTACCTTGGAAGGGATGTCCAAATCTCATTTATTACCTTGGAAGGGATATCCAAATCTTATTTATTACCTTTGAAGGGATGTCCAAATCGAGGAAGTCGTGATCGCCGACGTCGGTAGAATGGAACAAGGAGAGTATGTAGCGAGAGTAGACTCTGTCCACACCGCGCGCCTCGAGCTGGGTATGAAGCCAAGATTCTATGGGTGAGGGAGCCGGAACCACTTGCAGATACTTCATATTATGTGCCTGCAATCAAATAAATAATAAAGATAAATAAATATGCATTTGAGTGAAAAAAAAAAACAAAAGCGGTCGAAATCTGACAAAATTAGGCCGAAACAAAGCCAACTGTTACTCCGATATCTCTTACCGTTTAGTCAGTAGAGCCGAACACCGTCAAAAATAAAAATAAATAATAATCTCTTCTAGGTGTGACCACATTAACAGCCACGAAAAAGTATCCTTCTACATCTCTCTATATGACCCACCGCAAATCCTACAGATCTCTATATGACCGAAAATCCTGAGAAAGTAAACAGTTGATATCTCACCTCAGCACATGGGGTCGTTGTCTAACATTGTCCAAAGAGAATTTGATCAGGGGTAGGTATGTGTTGCCAATTTTCGTTGATCAGGGGCGTGACGGGAGGGGGGGCAGTCCGGTATCTTCTTCACTTATTGCCGCATTTTGGTTTCGGTGCAGTTCGGTCCGGGGTGGGGGTTCAAAGGTTGTCTGGTCCGACAACCCAGATCGGAAGAGCGTCGTGTATGCAATCAGACAAGAGAGAGGAAGAGGCCATTAGTACAAACATTTTACAAATCCATGATGTGGTTCTTGAGATATTTTGTAAACAAACGGACGGATAAGTTGAAAATCCGGCCTTTTTGGTATTTTACTCGTATTTCAACGAACATTTTACAGCGAACAAAAAGAAGGGTTTTAATTTTAATGTTAAAAAATCCCTTCTAATAATTAGGATTATAAGATTTGTAAGGTATATGAATGCCCAAAATTCTAGACAATCCCCTTTTTCTGATGGAAATATTAATTGAAATTTGAGAAAAAAAAAATAAATAAAAAAATAAAATAAAAAATCAATTTTGTGGACTCCAAGGATATCAAAACACATGATTGCATGAATCCATGTCAAATCACATGGATGTAGGTATGTCCGCTTGTAAATAGAATCGGAAGTAGTTACTGAAGAATACACAACACACCTGAGTCAATCAGCTGATTCAAGGGCACACAACGGGTTAAATAAGTTACGGGCGGGTTTGACCTTGCTATATTCAATGTTCAATTCATAACTCCACACTATACAATATGTATTCCATATACATGTTCTATTAAATATATCTATGTATTCCATAACTAAGGCCATTCCAATATGTAATTTATAATATGATTGTGCAAAGGTACCGCCGCACTTCCTAGTTGCATAATGCAATTAATGCTTAATTGCAATACAGATGAAATACAGTATCCAACAATGTAAATTTTTAGTTGTTTGTTTGTTTTGTTTTTCTTCCTTCTTCTTCTTCTTAAAAAAAAAAGCTTTGATGGTTGATGTAGTCTTCAGTGGAAGCTAGATAACCCTGGCTGGAAAACCATCACATCCCCGACTTTAGGTAAGTCGGTAAAAGAACAACACAGCCAAAATAACTGCGGGAGTGAAGGGACTTTTTCAGTCTCATTCTGGCAGGAAAAACAAGGTATACGTCCATTTTCTATTTTATTCTCTCGCATTTAAACTCAGGGAAAAAATCCATTAGCAAACTCGTATTTCAACGAACATTTTACAGCGAACAAAAAGAAGGGTTTTAATTTTAATGTTAAAAAATCCCTTCTAATAATTAGGATTATAAGATTTGTAAGGTATATGAATGCCCAAAATTCTAGACAATCCCCTTTTTCTGATGGAAATATTAATTGAAATTTGAGAAAAAAAAAATAAATAAAAAAATAAAATAAAAAATCAATTTTGTGGACTCCAAGGATATCAAAACACATGATTGCATGAATCCATGTCAAATCACATGGATGTAGGTATGTCCGCTTGTAAATAGAATCGGAAGTAGTTACTGAAGAATACACAACACACCTGAGTCAATCAGCTGATTCAAGGGCACACAACGGGTTAAATAAGTTACGGGCGGGTTTGACCTTGCTATATTCAATGTTCAATTCATAACTCCATACTATACAATATGTATTCCATATACATGTTCTATTAAATATATCTATGTATTCCATAACTAATATACATAAGGCCATTCCAATATGTAATTTATAATATGACTGTGCAAAGGTACCGCCGCACTTCCTAGTTGCATAATGCAATTAATGCTTTGCAATACAGATGAAATACAGTATCCAACAATGTCAAATGATTAAAAAAAAAAGTTGTTTGTTTTGTTTTCTTTTCTTTTTTTTCTTCTTCTTCTTCTTAAAAAAAGCTTTGATGGTTGATGTAGTCTTCAGTACAAGCTAGATAACCCTGGCTGGAAAACCATCACATCCCCCACTTTAGTTAAGTCGGTAAAAGAACAACATAGCCCAAATGACTGCGGGAGTAAAGGGACTTTTCAGTGTCATTCTGGCAGGAAAAACAAGGTATACGTCCATTTTCTATTTTATTCTCTCGCATTTAAACTCGGGGAAAAAATCCATTAGCAAAATACCTACGAGGTACGAGAGAGCAAGCTTTTCACCCACAACATTATGCAACAGTTACGTCCCCCTGGCACGCTGCATTATAGCAAATATGATTGGGTACACATAACCACAGGGGGGACGGTGGGACGGTACACACACAAATCACACGATGCAATGTTGCCAAGTGTAAGACGGCCTTGACACGAGATGCAAATAATAATCATAACAACAAGCTAGCAAAAAGAAAACAATCACAACAACAAGAAGCTAGGAAAAATAAAACAATCACAACAACAAGAAGCTAGGAAAAAGAAAACTAAAAGTGCACGCTCCAAACAATAGTATTGTGAACATTATGTTCATGTATTGTTTATGTATAAATCATTACATACGCGTGCACTTCCCTAAGGTATGTATGGGTGTACGGGGAACAGAAGATTATGTATAGGCGTAGGCTTTGTTTGCATATCTTATTGCCAATTGACATAATATTTTACTTTTAAATAATTATACAAATATAATTCTATCTCACTTCTTGTCAACATATAAACACCAGGTGTTCTATAACTTCTATGATTAAAATAAAATAAAACTATAAAATAATATCCAATAATCTTATTTAATGCAGATAGGAGTTGCATAAATGCCAAATTCCTAAATAAAACATTTTGAAAAAAATATCTACGTATAATAATAATGATAATAATACCTAAATAAAAGTTGATATTAATAAACAAGATGGATATAAAAAGCACAAAGGAAGGAAGCAACAGCCCAATTCCTAGTCACAATATTCTGTGAAAAAAATATCTAATAATAATGATAATAAACCTAAATAAAAGTTGATATTATTAAACAAGATGGATATAAAAAGCACAAAGGAAGGAAGCAACAGCCCAATTCCTAGTCACAATATTCTAATTAACGAAGGTCATTCAACTCATCACTAGCAGTCACACTATTCAGGTCTCCCGAGTCTGATAATATGAGTCATGGCGTGATACTGACAGAAAATAGATTAGTCAAGTCACCTATATCAAGTAGTCAAGTTACAAGTTACCGAAAATATCGTGTTAGATAGATTCAGTCGTCAAGTTACCTAAAATGTTGTAATGGAATCTACAGTTACCGGACATATTCTCAGTCGTCAAGTTACCTAAAATGTTGTAATGGAATCTACAGTTACCGGACATATTCTCAAGCAATTTATCAGAAATGAGCACAATAATCACTCACTAGAGGAAGAAAGACAAGATTTTCCAGGATAGCAGAATTCTTACTGAAAGGTCTTGAACGAAGAAAGGCCATAAAAATGAAACCTAATGAACTTTTGGCCTGCAAAAAGTAGCACATATGATTGAAAACAATATTTGGGATGTCCCCTAGTAACATCATCCGTATTGAACAGGTAGAAGCGAAGTTATGGACATTTTTAAAAGACAAGATTTTCCAGGATAGCAGAATTCTTACTGAAAGGTCTTGAACGAAGAAAGGCCATAAAAATTAAACCTAATGAACATTTTGGCCAGCAAAAAGTAGCACATATGATTGAAAACAATATTTGTGATGTCCCCTTGTCCCCTAGTAATATCATCCGTATTGAACAGGTAGAAGCGAAGTTATGGACATTTTTCGAAGTGTCCAAGTGATTTTGTGGGTGAGTGTAGGTACAAGATAGAAAAGTCGTCATTCGTCAAGTCAACCAAAATATTAAGATTGTTTAAGATCTACGTTCACAATATTTGAACAAAAAAGTCATATTTTGCGGTACAAATCGACTTGTACGGTTGTTGGATAAGAAAAGGCAAAAATGGATGAGAATGGAGGAAAATTTGTCAAACATACTAAAATTAAAAGACTTTTTCTTTAGCAGGAATATACTTCTTCAAGTGATTTTGTGGGTGAGTGTAGGTACAAGATAGAAAAGTCGTCATTCGTCAAGTCAACCAAAATATTAAGATTGTTTAAGATCTACGTTCACAATATTTGAGCATGTTACCTCTCATTACTTCAGTTATCGCGGAACAGTGGCATGCCTTGACCTACATCCAGTGATCATGTGTCTTGGAAGTTTAAGGAGGACACACAACTCGGCTTGTACGGTTGTTGGATGAGAAAAGGCAAAAATGGATGAGAATGGAGGAAAATTTGTCAAACATACTAAAATTAAAAGACTTTTTCTTTAGCAGGAATATACTTCTGTCTAACGAGGCTACGGTTACTTTCCCAAGTATCTAAGCATAAATGCGAGAAAAAAGCTATTGAATAAATTACGTGTATTGTACACCGTTCTCTACATAAAGCACTATTACTATTTCTACACATAAAACCTGCTTCATTCATTAAAATAAAGTTATTAAAATTAAAATACAAAAGATGATGTATGATCATAAATCACAGAAGTCATAATGGCATGATAATTTATGTCCAAGTAATCACTGGAACAAAGATAAACAATTATTCAGCATATTCAAATTAAGAAACATCAAAACCAACATTAAAATGACAATTAACAAATATACATTATATGATACAATGTACAAAACGATGCCATTCGTACATGATAAATTCAAACCTCAGAAATATGATGTAATTATTTACTAATGACAAAAAGGTAATTGAAGATTTCACAAAAATGAGTCTGAAATCAAATTCATTAAATAATATGGACAATTCTAGAATTAAAAGAGTTTTGTGTGTTTTAGAAGCATTGACACCTGCAAGATTAAATTTGAAACTACCATATCACTCTTTTTTGGATTAAAATACTAGTGAAATCTCCAAAGAAGCCATAAAAATCCACCATTAGAATCTAAGCACCTTCCAGCATTACCAAATGGAAAACTCAACACACTTGCATGAACACTTCTCTCAAAGCAATGAAAACCACATCGAAATGACACAAGAAATAGCCCATGATATCATACCAGTTGACAAAACCAGAGTATCACCTATCATTCTATTATTGCTGGCAAACTACGCAGTGATGGAAAAAAAGAAGATATATCTGACATTCCAATAGTTCTGAATACACCTCCTAATTGCCCAGAAGTTGCATCATTGGCGTAAGAAATGCATCACCATATCATCACCCTATAAATTTTAATATTACTGCAGTAAAGCCAATAGCCAGCGGCAAGAGCACGTGGAATCCCAATGGATCACTGTAGTTTAGCAATGTTGCGCGTGGTTGGTAAGTTGGCAACCTGAATGGATGAACATTTGGAAAATCGGGTGCTGGCTTTTCCCGGACCCACTCGGGCTGGGTGGGATAAAATAGGTTAATGTAGTTATCTTGAAAATAAAACTTGAAATAAAAAAAAATCTAGAGGTTTGATAGGGGAATCTGTAACTGCTAAGGTCTCATCGTCCCGAAATCGAAGAGAGAAGGCAGACAGGATAGGAGAAAGCCAGCCGTTCCGAGAACAAAAAAATCAATTTTTAATTTCCACAGAAACGTTCCCTATCTGTTATCACAGCATTCCTCATGCTGTTATCAGTAGTTCACTATATGGGGGGCTCAGCTGATAAGCGACATTCCAACCCAGCCAAAAATGAAGTCCTTTTATGCCGTCGGTATAACATCAATGGGACTAACGGGAGTGTTACAACTAATTGGAGTTACTTAAGTGGCAGAGAATGACTCAGACAACAACTTCGCCCCAGTTTCAGCTTAATAACTCCTTAAAACTAACGGGAACGGGAGTGTTACTTAAGTGGCAGAGAATGACTCAGACAACAACTTCGCCCCAGTTTCAGCTTAATAACTCCTTTTGTGTTTAAATTGCACATAAATACTAAGTACACAACACAATATTTCATATGGATGTATTTAGTTTTCTTGGGCGTCTCATAAAAAGTTGCGGAAAACAAAGAATTTAATGGGTATGGCGTACGAGTACCTAATAAAAAAATAATTAAATCATAATAATAAAGCAACCCTTGCGGGTTCTACATGTGACCAAGCAGAGGTGCAACTCGTGATGTCTAATGATCACGAAGTATTTTTGGCACAAGGTGCATTATGTGTCGGAACTAAGGACACTTCATTGCCATGTGATAGATTTCTAGGCCAGTGTAAAGTACACATCGACCTTCCTATCAGCATGGCTCGGAACAAAATATTTCATATGGATGTAGTTAGTTTTCTTGGGCGTCTCATAAAAAGTTGCGGAAAACAAAGATTTTAATGGGTATGGCGTACGAGTACCTAATAAAAAATAATTAAATCATAATAATAAAGCAACCCTCGCGGGTTCTACATGTGACCAAGCAGAGGTGCAACTCGTGATGTCTAATGATCACGAAGTATTTTTGGCACAAGGTGCATTAGGTATGTGTTGGAACTAAGGACACTTCATTGCCATGTGATAGATTTCTAGGCCAGTGCAAAGTACACATCGACCTTCCTATCAGCATGGCTCGGAACATTGCGATAACACTTCTAGGAAATGCAATAAATGCACACAAATTTGAAGCTATTATTGGATATATTAACAATACTTTTATAAGAGGGGAAAACAATTAAAAAATGTACAGTAGTCTACTCTCGATAGTTCAAACCTTGGATAATTCGAACTACTCAGCAGGTCAAAAAATGTACAATGCATTTTGATACACTCGGTAAATCGAAGTAAAAAACACGTTGGAAAATCAGGGTACTATTTATTGATAAAGGACATGTTTATTGCTTGAAGAATACGGTATGTTGAATGATTGAATCACGAAAACGCGAAGATACAAACATACAAGAATGGGGGGAATGATTAATTAGTGGAAAAATTTAGGACGTAAGGAGAAAGAGAAAATAAGAAAGAAAAGAAATGGGATTACCATCAGAATAAATCTTTTTTTTTTTTTTTTTTTTTTTTTTACACAGGCTTGACATTTTTCTTGAAGAATACGGTATGTTGAATGATTGAATCACGAAAACGCGAAGATACAAACATACAAGAATGGGGGGAATGATTAATTAGTGGAAAAATTTAGGACGTAAGGAGAAAGAGAAAATAAGAAAGAAAAGAAATGGGATTACCATCAGAATAAATCTTTTTTTTTTTACACAGGCTTGACAGTTTTCCTTATACAAAGAGCTCAGGTTAGAAATTTAATCCGGTAAGGATGAAAATGACTAGTTAAAAAAGTACTCAAAAACGCATCAGTCTTGATATTTAATTTGAAAATTTTTAATTTCAAATTCCATGAACTTTTCCAGGTTTTCTTTAAATTTTCATGATTTTCCATGAGTTTTTGGCCGATTTTGTGATTCCATGACTTTTCCAGGTTTTCCAGTTTTTCCAGGTCGCGTATGAACCCTGCCATCGAACCATTAAACAAACCGGTCGCGCGTTATGCAAGATCATGCAGCTTCCAAGAATTTTGCTTGCAAAACATGCACATGCGATTCCCATGTCATCAGCCAATTGGCCAACCCGGATGCCAACACACACACAGACATATCCAACAAAAAGCCAATATTTCCACAAAGACACAAGAAGAAAATCCAGTCAAACATCCCAACATTCGAGCCAAAACATACTTCTCAACCACCTGGAGAGCAAAGCAAGATAAATAATAACATAACAAATAACATGGAAGCCAACACAGGGGGTTGTCCCCGTTCCGTAAAAAAATGCACATTGCACTTACAAATAGGGATATCATAGCATCGGTAGTACTATTAAGTATTATTATTGAAGAAATATTACCTCTACTTAGGTACCTGTTAAATAATTCTATGGGTATAAAAAGTGTAATTCCAGGAGTATCAGAAGTTATGATGAAAGCTTATTAATTCCAACCATTCTGCTACAGTTATGAAATCTGCAGAATGCCAACTCTTTTCAAGCAATGAGACAACCAACATTTTAAGTACTTCAAAAATATCATGACAATAATGAACAAGATTCAAGGAGTATTCCAAGTATTTCTTTTGCTTATTACTGATTGGCTGATAGTCCGAGTGATGGTAAGTACCTAATATATGCATTTACAGTGTTTATTAGAATGGATCTTTTAGTCATTTCAGCATATCGGGGGTTGTCCCCATTCCGTAAAAAAATGCACATTGCACTTACAAATAGGGATACCATATCATCGGTAGTACTATTATTATTGAAGAAATATTACCTCTAACCTCTACTTAGGTACCTGTTAAATAATTCTATGGGTATAAAAAGTGTAACTCCAGGAGTATCAGAAGTTATGATGAAAGCTTATTCATTCCAACCATTCTGCTACAGTTATGAAATCTGCAGAATGCCAACACTTTTCAAGCAATGAGACAACCAACATTTTAGTACCTACTTCAAAAAATATCATGACAATAATGAACAAGATTCAAGGAGTATTCCAAGTATTTCTTTTGCTTATTACTGATTGGTTGATAGTCCGAGTGAAAGTGAGATGAGAAGAACCACTATCTACCTGCAAGATAACTCTGAGACACCTGTTACCAGCGTTACTGCAAGAACATCAGTAGAGTTATCTTTAACTTTAAACAGTTCTTAGTGTTTGTCTAGTTAGCAACATTTTCTGCATCACAATATTGTTGCTAACTTTCCTAGCAACCTCTTTGGCATCCAATATTGTTGATGCTAACATTCCTTTTCCTAGGAACCTCGGAACCTCTTTTACATCATCAATATTGTTTGTGTCTTTGCTTGCAATCTTTTTCTGCGACAATATTTTAACAGAGTTAGGATCTCAAGCTCAATGTTAGTCTCAATTTTGCTCATTTCATTATTGACTATATTATCGCGTTTATTTCGCTCTTCGTATTTCGGACACGAGGCCCCTCCAAAGAATCCGAGTTGAAGAAAGTGTTGGAATGATAAACAAGGATACCGTTAGTTTACGTTGAATAAAACTGCTAGTATATTCTACATCGAACTGACTCTACTGCCTGTCCATTACTGTCTTCCTATTGGTGGAAGTACGTAGAAAGGGAACTTGATTGGTTCGCTACTCACATTTCTTCTTCTGCTCGCTTCACATACATCGTCACGCAACATTTTTCACATAATTGTAAAGATAGGACATAGGAGTCGAGATTTTTGAACAAAATCTTGGGTTCCTTGACCCCCTTCTTCCTCTGGTTAATTCCGTTGTACAGATCTCTGATCTTTTTTTATGTTTGGTATAGGCACCAAGTGCCTCTGAGGTATGGATTGTAACCTTCAAAGTGCCTAAAATGGGAGAACCATATGGTTGGTGGCTCATAAATATGATAAGGAGGAATTTTGCGATAAATAGCTCGAACTGTATGAATAATTGAATATGGCAGAGTTGGATTTTATTTCGCAAAATATCTAGAATCAATTTTTTAGATATTTTGACATAGATTGAACTTTTTAGCCGACATCGACAGTATCAATTAAATTAATAGATCTTTGATGTTCGGTTGATTGGTCAGTCCATGAAATCACATGAATAAAATCTCATCTTGCTTATTATTTTATTTTGAAACCAAAGCTACACATCTGAAGTTCACAAGCAATGCTATGCCCATCCTTTCATCACATGAATATCATCTCTCATGTTAATATTTAATCACATATTAGAATGTACGTACACATTTGCATGGGAAACTTCATCTTCACTCGTGGGGATTGAAAATTGCTCTCCAAGAAATGAGAAAAATTATCCACAAATTACCTGTCCGAGATCTTGGGAGCTAAAGAGCTTGGTTGAATTTGAATTTTTTTCTCAATAGACTCGCAACATCAAAGTATGAAAAATGCGGTTTCTTCTATCTTTTTCCCCGCAGCATTATAATTTTGCTTAGGTTCGACGACCTAAATATAAGTATGAGCTGGCAGATATCAATTTTTTACGTAGAGGTAAGAACGAACGGTTTACATACAAACATGTAGTGAGTACATGTGATACGAGGTGGCGCCACAATCGTATGTAGAGAATACAATTTCCTAAATTCCCATCGAAAAGATTCTGTTCCGCTTGTTTCCTGGACGGATGGATGACTTTCGCTGACCATGTCCCCCAAAAACGCTTTTAAAGTCGGTCGACATCGACTGAAACTCAGCCACTCTGTAAACTTTTTAAAACCCCTTTCCACCAAAATCCTTTGATTATGCTTTTATAGGAACTGTCGATCGGTCTGTACTGTACACACCTTAAGATCCATACTGTTGTACTTGTGTGCAATTGTGCATGTCCGCATATAATATTGTGATTTTCTTGTAACTGCACTGCTTCTTTACGTTTCTCATTTTGTTCCATTCCGAATGAATTAATGTGTTAATAGCTAGCACACTCGAATGTATGTTAAGACGTAATGAACACATTCGTACGATATGATGAGGTATTTTCTAGTTTCAAGGTTTAATGTAATTAGTGTGTGTTGGTTTGCTTTGTTGCGAGTGTGCAACTGTGCATGCATGTGTGTTTCTTTATGTGTAGTTTTGTCACCTCATCTATTTCGTCAGGTGATATCACTTGAGATGTATTTGCCAGTCAAGTGGTTCGAGTCCATGGCAAGTCATTAAATTTATCTAGGTGTAATGATTGCGGAACGATATTTATGAAACGCTTTTTAAGTACACGATTGACGCATTTTAAGTACGCATTTAAGTACACAACGGGATCGAGAGGCCGACGACAAACGCCGACCCCATCTGAACATGGGAAAAGGCGAAGAAGAATTTAAGTACACAATTAAAATATCCTTTTTCCTTTGTTTCGTCAGGTGATATCACTTGAGATGTATTTGCCACAGTCACATCAGCGTTCTTTACTTTTACAATGTTGGCTTCCATGTTATTTGTTATGTTATTATTTATCTTGCTTTGCTCTCCAGGTGGTTGAGAAGTATGTTTTGGCTCGAATGTTGAGATGTTTGACTGGATTTTCTTCTTGTGTCTTTGTGGAAATATTGGCTTTTAATATACCTATGTTTGTATCTTCGCGTTTTCATGATTCAATCATTCAACATACCGTATGCCTGTCCTTTATCAATAAATAGTACCCTGATTTTCCAACGTGTTTTTTACTTCGATTTACCGAGTGTATCAAAATGCATTGTACATTTTTTGACCTGCTGAGTAGTTCGAATTATCCAAGGTTTGAACTATCGAGAGTAGACTACTGTACATTTTTTAATTGTTTTCCCCTCTTATAAAAGTATTGTTAATATATCACTTTCTCCCATATGCACTTTAAACAAAGGAGTCCAAATTTTTTCAACTATTTAGGGTTGGGGAAGACAAAAAATAAACGATCTATGTAAAGTTTAGGTTAAGTACTAACCAACTAAAAACGAAACCATTACAAAATAAAACCCTGAATTCAACCAAGCTCTTTAGCTCCCAAGATCTCAGGCAGGTAATTTGTGGATAATTTTTCTCATTTCTTGGAGAGCAATTTTCAATCCCCACGAATGAAGATGAAGCTTCCCATGCAAATGTGTACATTCTAATATGTGATTAAATATTAACATGAGAGATGATATTCATGTGATGAAAGGATGGGCATAGCATTGCTTGTGAACTTCAGATGTGTAGCTTTGGTTTCAAAATAAAATAATAAGCAAGATGAGATTTTATTCATGTGATTTCATGGACTGACCAATCAACCGAACATCAAAGATCTATTAATTTAATTTCATGTGACTTATTTATACTGTCGATGTCGGCTGAAATGTTCCATCTATGTCAAAATATCTAAAAAATTGATTCTAGATATTTTGCGAAATAAAATCCAACTCTGCCATATTAAATTATTCATACAGTTCGAGCTATTTATCGCAAAATTCCTCCTTATCATATTTATGAGCCACCAACCAATCCAACCATATTGTTCTCCCATTTTAGGCACTTTGAAGGTTACAATCCATTCCATATCCCAGAGGCACTTGGTGCTTATCGCTCATACCATAACCATATCAAGGTATGTATGGGTGTACGGGGAACAGAAGATTATGTATAGGCGTAGGCTTTGTTTGCATATCTTATTGTCAATTGACATAATATTTTACTTTTAAATATTTATACAAACATCATTCTATCACACTTCTTGTCAACATGAACAAACACCAGGTGTTCTATAACTTCTATGATTAAAATAAAACTATAAAATAATATCCAATAATCTCATTTAATGCAGATATTGCAGATAGGAGTTGCATAAATGCCAAATTCCTAAATAAAACATTGTGAAAAAAAAAATATCTAATAATAATGATAATAGTAGCTAAATAAAAGTTGATATTAATAAACAAGATGGATATAAAAAGCACAAAGGAAGGAAGCAACAGCCCAATTCCTATTCACAATATTCTACTCTGGCTATGTAATGTACCTCTCATTACTTCAGTTATCGCGGAACAGTGGCATGCCTTGACCTACATCCAGTGATCATGTGTCTTGGAAGTTTAAGGAGGACAAGTCCCGCGCCTTCCCATCTGATTAGGACTTCCTAATGGTCTTGGTCAGTCGAGGGCCAGAACGGTCGTCAAAGAAGGAAGTGACTGGTGATAGTGGAATTGTAATCTGCGTCATCAACACAGAAGAGAGAATCGAAATACCATTTGGTATTGGGATTATTTACAGTAGGTAACAAAAGTCTTATAAAACCATTGAGTAAACAATCTATGAAATAATTCGACACTCGACAGTTATGTTCCTAGAAAATCTGCGTCATCAACACAGAAGAGAGAATCGAAATACCATTTGGTATCGGGGTTATTTACAGTAGGTAACAAAAGTCTTATAAAACCATTGAGTAAACAATCTATGAAATAATTCGACACTCGACAGTTATGTTCCTAGACTAGACTACCTAGTTTTAGATGGGATGAGTCAATTTGGATTGATTTCAGAAAAATCTATAATTCTATATCTTAAATTCTCATCTGAATGTTCTTTTCATATTTGCTACATTTCTAAAGGCTAATTAGTTTTGTCAGTTCTTATTAAAGTTCTCTTTAGTTTGATTAAGATTTGTACTTTAGGATTTAAATCTTAATCAACACTACCAAGAGTGTTGTACTGGGAATTACTCATCTCAATATAAGAGACGCTTGAGAAAAAGTGAATGAATAAAACTCATGAATGAATGAGATGAGAGAAATCATCATCTCACAACCTGAGGCACTTGGAAGACTTCTCGGAGCGCATCACGAATCAGAGAAATGAAAGCTCGAGAGAAGTTGACATTGCCGAGATCTTGAACATAAGACATTCCAATTTGAGCATAAGCACCAACATGGATAGTAGAGCAACCAATGAATGAAGCCAGACACACTAGGACAAGGCAATAGCCTACCATAAGGCAAAGCCCCCCACCACGAGGCCAGTTTATACTGGCGGGGTACCTTCATTGGAATGGCAAATATGTGAGACTCGCAGGTATCTCTAGCGTAATATACCAAGCCAGGTCAGAACTTGGCATCAAGTTGATTAGAAAGTAACCAGGCTGCAAGACACGATGGTTAAATGAAGAGATGGCATAGACGGTTCTTAAAGTAATTTAATAAAGTGGTTAGAATCGGAGGTTAGGGTTATCGAGATAGGCTGTACGGTTGGAAACCTCAGCACAAAAGTAGAGTGTATGTAAACCCTTGTTGTAAAAAAATATACATCTATAAAATTGTTAAAGTAGAGTACCTGGCAACCAAGCAACTGGTGGGAAACATACAAACGTTCTAGATAAAACACTTGTGAAGCCACGAGAAATCAATTCCTTCGGAGAATATACATACAGAAAAGCAGATCAAAAAGTGCAACACAATGGAATAACACCAGAATAGTGGCAAAAGATTAAGTTCGTCAACACAACACCTAAAATATAGTCATCTAGGTCAACTGATAAGACATGGCATAAGTTCGGAAGATCTTCTGACGTGTTTGGTAACAAATTTGGGTCAAAACATTCTTCAAGGATTCCGTCTAACTCTAAAAACCCAACTGAAATAGAAGCACATGGCAAGACCTCATCTGAAGCACATGGTATACCAAAAAGCACAGGTGGATTCTAGTTCTACACGAGATGCTATGTAACTGAATCACATAACTCCCACACTATGAAGATTATGTTTGTGTAGTAAGACTGTTTTATGAAACAATTCCTTCGGAGAATATACATACAGAAGAGCAGATCAAAAAGTGCAACACAATGGAATAACACCAGAATAGTGGCAAAAGATTAAGTTGGTCAACACAACACCTAAAATATAGTCATCTAGGTCAACTGACATGGCATAAGTTCGGAAGATCTTCTGACGTGTTTGGAACAAATTTGGGTCAAAACATTCTTCAAGGATTCCATCTAACTCTAAAAACCCAACTGAAATAGAAGCACATGGCAAGACCTCATCTGAAGCACATGGCATACCAAAAAGCACAGGTGGATTCTAGTTCTACACGAGATACTATGTAACTGAATCACATAACTCCCACACTATGAAGATTATGTTTGTGTAGTAAGACTGTTTTATGAATGAAGCTTGTGGAACAAGAGTGAAACTTTCATTCTACATAATATCTGCCTGTAGTATTATTCCATTCCAGTATTCTAAATCATGGTGATATTTTTTTGCAATCTATTGTACTGTTTCACAGGCAGAGGTTACGGTCAAAGTCGTGGTTTTGCAAACCAGAGACCAGCCAATCTGTTGTCTGGGAATTACGTGTAAACTTGGAAACGAAAGTAAAACCTTGAATTTGAATAAGCCCAATTGCCCATATTGTCTGGAATAGTCTATTCCCGATATTATTCATCTCACTTTCTCCCATATGCACTTTAAACAAAGGAGTCCAAATTTTTTCAACTATTTAGGGTTGGGGAAGACAAAAAATAAACGATCTATGTAAAGTTTAGGTTAAGTGGGACTAATGGGAGTGTTACAACTAATTGGAGTTACTTAAGTGGCAGAGAATGACTCAGACAACAACTTCGCCCCAGTTTCAGCTTAATAACTCCTTTTGTGTTTAAATTGCGCATATGTAAATACTAAGTACACAACACAATATTTCATATGGATGTAGTTAGTTTTCTTGGGCGTCTCATAAAAAGTTGCGGAAAACAAAGATTTTAATGGGTATGGCGTACGAGTATAAAACCCTTTGAAGTTGAGGATTAAGGACACTAGTTCCGTCAGGAGTTATGAGAATGACTATAATATTTACTAACGGTATATTTTTATTACTTTATTTCTTTCTTACTAAAAAACGTCTACTTTCTAGTTTTCTGTTTCAGTAAAGTCACATAAGTGATTTATTTAGTAACATAAAATAAAAAATAATTATTTCTCTAAATAGGTAAATCATTCAAAAATAAAGTAAAATAATAAACAAGCAGTAACAATAAACTTTTTCTGGAAAATCCTAATAAGTTTGGTCCTACATTGATTATTTATTTATTTAAATTAATTATTACCTGGGGAGAGATGGAGCCGAAAATAACCTGCACTGACCGAGGATCGATCTCCTGACCTCTGATGGCAGAGCTCAAAACTCGAACTGAAGGCCTAACAACCTTTCTCACCCCGCCCCTTTCTTATATAATCTGTCCAGAAGGGACCTTTGTTCTCGGTTAAACCGAGTTACTTCCTCTTCTGGAAGACTTGCCTTTGTTAGTACGTTAGTAGCATTCGGACATTCATACCATCTCTTGGATCAGTTGAGTGAGTAATAACTGCTTTCAGTAATCTACCTATGAATTCAGCAGTTCCCACTCCGCCCCTTTCTTATAAAATCTGTCCAGAAGGGACCTTTGTTCTCGGGTAAACCGAGTTGCTTCCTCTTCTGGAAGACTTGCCTTTGTTAGTAGCATTCGGACATTCATACCATCTCTTGGATCAGTTGAATGAGTAATAACTGCTTTCAGTAATCTACCTATGAATTCAGCAGTCCTTGAATTTCTTACATACACATAGTCACATACATTCAATACATTTCAAAAGTAGTGTATCTCTAACGGGGAAAAATGGACATCTAGGGATCATCAGAACCAATTTTTTTTCTCCATTTTTAATCGACTGAGTGACAGTCTTTGGACTGTAAAATCAATTTTTTAATTGAAATCTTAATAATGGACAAAACATAAAAGGAATTAAAGACAAGGGAAACCAGGATGGACAAACTTTTCCTTGACAGAGGGAACTTTAACTGCTAAGGTCTTATCGACCCGAAATTGAAGAGAGAAGGAAGCCAGGAAAAGAAAAAGTCAGCCGTTCCGAGAACGAACATTATCCTTTCAGGATAAAATCCACCCCGGGCGGGAATCAAACCCACGGCCTAGCGCTTACAAGGCAGACGCGCTACCAACCAAGCTAACTAGGCTGGAGGAAACATTGTGCAGTCCCGAGGGAAACCATCCAATCTGAAGCGTCCTCAGTGTTGTCACACTGAACTCTCTCTCCTTATCACTCGGTTATCAAACACAACAGAGTCTGTTATCAGTGACCAATGACAAGCGAGTGTACCCAGATTATAAATAGAATCAAGAAGCCCCAGAGCTACCGTATGATTGGTCGTTCAGACCCGGGGCCTGGTAAACGAGCAAAAGGAAAAAGGATATTTTAATTGTGTACTTAAATTCTTCTTCGCCTTTTCCCATGTTCAGGTGGGGTCGGCGTTTGTCGTCGGCCTCACAATCCCGTTGTGTACTTAAAATGCGTCAACCGTGTACTAAAAAGCGTTTCATAAATATCGTTCCGCAATCATTACACCTAGATAAATTTAATGACTTGCCATGGACTCGAACCACCAAGTGTATTTAAATGCGTATTACTTAAAATGCGTTAATCGTGTACTAAAAAGCGTTTCATAAATATCGTTCCGCAATCATTACACCTAGATAAATTTAATGACTTGCCATGGACTCGAACCACCAACCTCCAGATCCAAAGTCCTGTAAAAGTAAAGAACGCTGTGACTGGCAAATACATCTCAAGTGATATCACCTGACGAAATAGATGAGGTGACAAAACTACACATAAAGAAACACACATGCATGCACACTCGCAACAACTTCTCCGCCTGAATATAATGCTTCTTAAGAATTTGCCGGCAATATATGTACCTTTGTGACGATTTACTGTAATACCAGGCCACCAGGTGAAGAAAGTTTGACAGTGCTACTAGATATATTATACACCATTCACAGTAGAATATACCTTGTTTATCTTACTTGTATTGGACTTTATAATATTGTCCAGCGGTATGCTTAATATTGTCCAGCGATAACAAGGCGCTGCTATATGTTGCCTAATATTGGGCACTAGTGCCTGGTCAAGTAGTCAGTTTACCAGCACCCTCACATTCGGCTCTCTTCACAAAATAAACATTCAACTCCATTTACCCTATTGTAAATAATTACGTAAATGGAATCATTTCGAAATCACTTAAAACCCCAATGTCACTAGGTGAAGAAAGTTTGACAGTGCTACTAGATATATAATACGCCATTTACAGTAGAATATACCTTGTTTAT
The DNA here is from genome assembly GCF_000475195.1 of Diaphorina citri. NCBI lineage: Eukaryota > Metazoa > Arthropoda > Insecta > Hemiptera > Psyllidae > Diaphorina > Diaphorina citri. The sequence continues at coordinate 198,250 of NW_007377691.1, forward strand.
CTTACTTGTATTGGCATTTAGGGTACCTATGCATAATATTGTCCAGCGAGACCGAGGCGCTGCTATATGTTGCCTAATATTGGGCGCTAATGCCTGGTCAAGTAGTCAGTTTACCAGCACCCTCACATTCGGCTTTCTTCACAAAATAAACATTCAACTCCATTTACCCTATTGTAAATAATTACGTAAATGGAATCATTTCGAAATCACTTAAAACCCCAATTAGGCCTGCTCATTGCAATTGATATTACTCAGGTGCTTATTTTGACTCAATTATAGGTCCTGGTCCTAGGAGACATTAAAAGTGTCCGTAACTCCTTGACAGGCAAAGGACCTAGTTACCTTGATAATGAGTCAATGGGCCTTCCTTAACAGATATAAGAGACCCTCTTTAACACTGATGGACTTATGTGAGTTCATACACAAATATACAATCTGTATATAAGATTACAGGAATATTTTGTAATCAACATTACATTGATGATCAATAATTCATCAGATTAGATGATCCGCAAATCCTGCAAATCCTAGAATTTGCAAAAGAATTGCTTAGAGACAACGAAGACATGCAACAGTCATTCAATAGTTACAGACAACAAATTGACATGACAGGCAAAGGACCTAGTTACCTTGATAATGAGTCAATGGGCCTTCCTTAACAGATATAAGAGACCCTCTTTAACACTGATGGACTTATGTGAGTTCATACACAAATATACAATCTGTATATAAGATTACAGGAATATTTTGTAATCAACATTACATTGATGATCAATAATTCATCAGATTAGCACTGCTCAATGATCCGCAAATCCTAGAATTTGCAAAAGAATTGCTTAGAGACAACGAAGACATGCAACAGTCATTCAATAGTTACGGACAACAAATTGACAAAATTTCTGTGCTTCTGCATCTTGAATCTTGCACAAAATATAAAGCATAAAAAACCCATTAAACCAAACATAAAAAAAGATCAGAGATCTGTACAACGGAATTAACCAGAGGAAGAAGGGGGTCAAGGATCTGCATCTTGAATCTTGCACAAAATACAAAGCATAAAAAACCCATTAAACCAAACATAAAAAAAGATCAGAGATCTGTACAACGGAATTAACCAGAGGAAGAAGGGGGTCAAGGAACCCAAGATTTTGTTCAAAAAAATCTCGACTCCTATCTTCACAAATATGTGAAAAATGTTGCGTGACGACGTATGTGAAGCGAGCAGAAGAAGAAATGTGAGTAGCGAACCAATCAAGTTCCCTTTCTACGTACTTCCACCAATAGGAAGACAGTAATGGACAGGCAGTAGAGTCAGTTCGATGTAGAATATACTCATCAGATTAGCACTGCTCGATGATCCGCAAATTCTAGAATTTGCAAAAGAATTGCTTAGAGACAACGAAGACATGCAACAGTCATTCAATAGTTACAGACAACAAATTGACAAAATTTCTGTGCTCCTGCATCTTGAATCTTGCACAAAATACAAAGCATAAAAAAACCCATTAAACCCAAACATAAAAAAAGATCAGAGATCTGTACAACGGAATTAACCAGAGGAAGAAGGGGGTCAAGGAACCCAAGATTTTGTTCAAAAATCTCGACTCCTATGTCCTATCTTTACAATTATGTGAAAAATGTTGCGTGACGATGTATGTGAAGCGAGCAGAAGAAGAAATGTGAGTAGCGAACCAATCAATTTCCCTTTCTACGTACTTCCACCAATAGGAAGACAGTAATGGACAGGCAGTAGAGTCAGTTCGATGTAGAATATACTAGCAGTTTTATTCAACGTAAACTAACGGTATCCTTGTTTATCATTCCAATACTTTCTTCAACTCGGATTCTTTGGAGGGGCCTCGTGTCCGAAATACGAAGAGCGAAATAAACGCGATAATGTAGTCAATAATGAAATGAGCAAAATTGAGACTAACATTGAGCTTGAGATCCTAACTCTGTTAAAATATTGTCGCAGAAAAAGATTGCAAGCAAAGATACAAACAATATTGATGATGTAAAAGAGGTTCCGAGGTTCCTAGGAAAAGATAAGAATCATACTGATGAAAAGGTTGCTAGCTAAGAATGTTAGCATCAACAATATTGGATGCCAAAGAGGTTGCTAGGAAAGTTTAGCAACAATATTGATGCAGAAAATGTTGCTAACTAGACAAAGACGGAACTGTTCAAAGTTATCTCCAGCACTGTTACTAGTAGGAGAGGATAACTCTACTGATGTTCTTGCAGTAACGCTGGTAACAGGTGTCTCAGAGTTATCTTACAGGTAGATAGTGGTTCTTCTCATCTCACTTTCACTCGGACTATCAACCAATCAGTAATAAGCAAAAGAAGTACTCTTGGAATACTCCTTGAATCTTGTTCATTATTGTCATGATATTTTTTGAAGTACTAAAATGTTGGTTGTCTCATTGCTTGAAAAGTGTTGGTATTTTGCAGATTTCATAACTGTAGCAGAATGGTTGGAATGAATAAGCTTTCATCATAACTTCTTCTTTTTTTAAAGTGGTTTGACAGAGGGAACTGTAACTGCTATGGTCTTATCGTCCCGAAATCGAAGAGAGAAGGAAGACAGGATAGGAGGAAGTAGTGTATCTCTAACGGGGAAAAATGGACATCTAGGGATCATCAGAACCAATTTTTTTTCCTCCATTTTTAATCGACTGAGTGACAGTCTTTGGACTGTAAAATCAATTTTTTGATTGAAATCTTAATAATGGACAAAACATAAAAGGATTTAAAGACAAGGGAAACCAGGATGGACAAACTTTTCCTTGACAGAGGGAACTCTATTATTCACGGAGATATTAACGATACAAAGGGAGAATCCGTCTATTTCCTACGTTACTATGAATCCCTGTCCACCTGTTTCTTTCTATCGCCGCGCCGAATTTTCCTCCAAAAACAACACGAACAACAAAACAAACAACAACAGCACACCAGCAACAAAACAACAACAGCACACCAACAACAAAACAACAACAGCACACCAACAACAAAACAACAACAACAACGACACCAACAACAACGTTGGACAAACAATTTATTTACATTGCACACGTTTGGATTTTCATGTTTCGTGTGTATTTCCATAATATTGTACAATGTAAGGTCCTTGTCTTCATGACTACTGGCAATTCCCTTCTGATTCAGAGGCATTTTCGAGTGGTTTTCTTTCAAATCACAAGAGTGTTTTTTGCACCTATTTAGGTATTGAGTTGTTTACTATTTACTCAACTAGAGCGATTACCGATTACACAGTATCTGACTCCATGTTTACTCTCTTCGTTACAATTGCCGCTTTGTTTACTATGATGCATTACGAGTATTTCAACACCGGCAGCAATACCTCTTATGTTTCGGAGAATTAAAGATCAAATACCACCAGCAGACAGCTGTTCAACCAGTAGTTTCCATTGTTTATATTCCAATAGCAATTAATTCCTACAGTGTTCATGTTGATGCCTACAGTATTTAGAGCTGCAGTATGGAGGAAACGATTTATGACACATTAAATTTATTTAGGAGAATTAAAGATCAAATACCACCAGCAGACACAGCTGTTCAACCAGTAGTTTCCATTGTTTATATTCCAATAGCTATTAATTCCTACAGTGTTCATGTTGATGCCTACAGTATTTAGAGCTGCAGTATGGAGGAAACGATTTATGACACATTAAATTTATTTAAGAAAATTAAAGATCAAATACCACCAGCAGACACAGCTGTTCAATCAGTAGTTTCCATTGTTTATATTCCAATAGCTATTAATTCCTACGGTGTTCATGTTAATGCCTACAGTATTTAGAGCTGCAGAATGGAGGAAACGATTTATGACACATTAAATTTATTTATAGTGAACTGTCTATGAGACACTTGTGTGCCATTTTTCTAAACTGAGTAAAACACATGTGTACCTTTTTACATTGCACACGTTTGGATTTTCATGTTTCGTGTGTATTTTCATATTGTACAATGTTCAGTCCTTGTCTTCATGACTACTGGCAATTCCCTTCTGATTCAGAGGCATTTTCGAGTGGTTTTCTTTCAAATCACAAGAGTGTTTTTGATTTATTTATATTGAACTGTCTATGAGACACTTGTGTGCCATTTTTCTAAACTGAGTAAAACACATGTGTACCAGTACCTATTTACATTGCACACGTTTGGATTTTCATGTTTCGTGTGTATTTCCATATATATTGTACAATGTACAGTCCTTGTCTTCATGACTACTGGCAATTCCCTTCTGATTCAGAGGCATTTTCGAGTGGTTTTCTTTCAAATCACAAGAGTGTTTTTTGAGGAGACAATTTTTGGGAAAATTGTGTATTTGTTTCCAATATCTTTTTCGATTGATCCTTGGATGAATATTTTCATCAGATACTTTTCTTTATTTAAGAAAGAGATGGTGCAATAAAATCCCTGAATCTTTCCGAAAAAATTCAGTATTTTCCTATTTTCAGTACATAACTCGAGAAGAGCAAGCATTACGTGCATAGCATATTACAGAAAGAGATGGTGCAATAGAATCCCTGAATCTTTCCGAAAAATTTCAGTATTTTCCTATTTTCAGTACATAACTCGAGAAGAGCAAGCATTACGTGCATAGCATATTACTTTAACACTATGTACAGTGTACATGCTTTACATCTTCTTCCAGAGGACGAACAAGCTAACAATGCTAACATGCATCACTGCATGCATTGGTCATCTCGTCTAGACACAAAAAACACGGAGAGAAAAATTTCGCGTCAAAATCCAAACAAAAATATGACATGCATCACTGCATGCATTGGTCATCTCGTCTAGACACAAAAAACACGGAGAGAAAAATTTCGCGTCAAAATCCAAACAAAAATATGCGACGCGACGTGTTTAAAAATAGAGAAAGTGAGGACGAAAATATACATTATGGACCTCAGACATTTTTACTGAGAACGAAAATAACATCAGGAGACTGCGAGTGAAATATGGACGTCAGACATGAGGTAGAAATGACCTCAGACATTTTTACTGAGAACGAAAATAACATCAGGAGACTGCGAGTGAAATATGGACGTCAGACATGAGGTAGAAATGTGTATGGAAATAAACAATAGTGCATACATCATATTATGTACACTACTAATGTACGTAATCACGATAAGTAGTCAACAGTTTAAGAACAGTCAAACCCCTTATTTATGGATTTCCACAAAGAGAAAGAGCATACATGGATGAAACACTTTGCCAATGGACTTTATAACTAACAACAGGGTAAAGGACAATCTCTGCCCATCCCTGAACAAAGGTCTCTTTCATTCTTCCAAAAACGTGTCTCTCCCATGTTCAAAGAACCAAATTCCACGATCAATACTATTAATAGACTCCTCGGTAGGATGAAACACTTTGCCAATGGACTTTATAACTAACAACAGGGTAAAGGACAATCTCTGCCCACCCCTGAACAGAGGTCTCTTTCATTCTTCCAAAAACGTGTCTCTCCCATGTTCAAAGAACCAAATTCCACGATCAATACTATTAATAGACTCCTCGGTAAAGTCAAACCCCTTATTTATGGATTCCCACAAAGAGAAAGAGCATACATGGATGAAACACTTTGCCAATGGACTTTATAACTAACAACAGGGTAAAGGACAATCTCTGCCCACCCCTGAACAAAGGTCTCTTTCATTCTTCCAAAAACGTGTCTCTCCCATGTTAAAAGAACCAAATTCCACGATCAATACTATTAATAGACTCCTCGGTATAACTGGAAATTGTGAACAATAGAATCCATCGGAATTGGATGCTATGGTAGAGGTGGTCGGTGATATCATATTCTCACAAATTCCCAAAAAAAAAAAAAAAATGTAAATGTAAATGCAATTTCTTTGTGTTATTATGTCACAACTTTGGTGCTCACTGCAGCATTGTAGAATTTTTCCCAATAAGTATCTCAATAATCCTAACAACCAATGTTTACCTACCATGCTGGCACCGGTCGCTATGCGCATTTACATGTCCCTCAATAGCAGAGCTCGTATTGCAGAGGAAGGCGCGGGAACATTCCAGCAGTGGCATGGAATTTGCATTTTTGTTTGAGGACTTCACAAACTCTCGGATTCTTTGGAGGGGCCTCGTGTCCGAAATAAACGCGATAATGTAGTCAATAATGAAATGAGCAAAATTGAGACTAACATTGAGCTTGAGATCCTAACTCTCTTAAAATATTGTCGCAGAAAAAGATTGCAAGCAAAGATACAAACAATATTGATGATGTAAAAGAGGTTCCGAGGTTCCTAGGAAAAGATAAGAATAATACTGATGAAAAGGTTGCTAGCTAGGAATGTTAGCATCAACAATATTGGATGCCAAAGAGGTTGCTAGGAATGTTAGCATCAACAATATTGGATGCCAAAGAGGTTGCTAGGAAAGTTTAGCAACAATATTGATGCAGAAAATGTTGCTAACTAGACAAAGACGGAACTGTTTTAAGTTATCTCCAGCACTGTTACTAGTAGGAGAGGATAACTCTACTGATGTTCTTGCAGCAACGCTGGTAACAGGTGTCTCAGAGTTATAATCAACAATATTGGATGCCAAAGAGGTTGCTAGGAAAGTTAGCAACAATATTGTGATGCAGAAAATGTTGCTAACTAGACAAAAACGGAACTGTTTAAAGTTATCTCCAGCACTGTTACTAGTAGGAGAGGATAACTGTACTGATGTTCTTGCAGCAACGCTGGTAACAGGTGTCTCAGAGTTATCTTACAGGTAGATAGTGGTTCTTCTCATCTCACTTTCACTCGGACTATCAGCCAATCAGTAATAAGCAAAAGAAATACTTGGAATACTCCTTGAATCTTGTTCATTATTGTCATGATATTTTTTGAAGTACTAAAATGTTGGTTGTCTCATTGCTTGAAAAGTGTTGGTATTTTGCAGATTTCATAACTGTAGCAGAATGGTTGGTATGAATAAGCTTTCATCATAACTTCTTCTTTTTTTAAAGAGGTTTGACAGAGGGAACTGTAACTGCTATGGTCTTATCGTCCCGAAATCGAAGAGAGAAGCTTCAATAATAATACTGTACTCACCGATGCTATGGTATCGCCTTTTGTACAGTGCAATGTGCATTTTTTTTTTTTTTTTTTTTCTTGTTACGAACGGGCAACCACCCATACTGCTGAAATGACTAAAGAGATCCATTCAATAAACACTGTAACAGCGAGTATATTAGTACTTACCGTACCCTACAAAACCACACCTATTTAGGTTTGTGAGTTGTTTAGTATTTACTCAACTAGAGCGATACCGATTACACAGTATCTGACTCCACCGTTTACTCTCTTCGTTTACAATTGCCGCCTTGTTTACTATGATGCATGTACGAGTATCTCAGACCCGGCAGCATACAGCGCGCTCTTATGTTCGGAGAATTAAATGATCAAATCCACCAGCAAGACAGCTGTTCAACCAGTAGTATCCATTTGTTTATATTCCAATAGCAATTAAGTCCCTACAGTGTTCATGTTGAGTTGCCTACAGTATTGAGAGCTGGCAGTTGGGAGGAAACGAGTTGTATGACACATTAAATTTTATTATAGTTGAACTGCTAGGAGACCACTTGTGGTGCCGCATTGTTTCTACAAGCTGAAGTAAAACACAAGCTGGTACCTTTTACATTGCACACGTTTTGATTTCATGTTTCGGTGTGTATTTTCCATAATATTGTACAATGACAAGTCCTTGTCCTTCATGACACTGGCAATCCCCTTCTGATTCCAGAGCATTTTCGAGTGGTTTTCTCTTTCAAACATCACAAGATGTTTTTTGAGGAGACAATTTTTGGAAAATGTGTGATTTGTTTCCCAATATCTTTTCGATTGATCCTTGGATGAAATATTTTCATCAGATACATTTCTTATATTAAGAAAGTAGAGATGGTGCAATAAATAAAACCTGAATCTTTTCCGAAAAAATTCAGTATTTTCCTATTTTCAGTACATAACTCGAGAAGAGCAAGCATTACGTGCATAGCATATACACTTTAACACTATAAGGTACCAACGTGTGTACACGCTTCATACATCTTCTTCCAAAGGACGTACAAGCTGACCAATGCATCACTGCATGCATTGGTCATCTCGTCTAGAACACAAAAAACACGGAGAGAAAAATTTCGCGTCAAAATCCAAACAAAAATATGCGACGCGACGTGTTTAAAAATAGAGAAAGTGAGGACGAAAATATACATTATGGACCTCAGACATTTTTACTGAGAACGAAAATAACATCAGGAGACTGCGAGTGAAATATGGACGTCAGACATGAGGTAGAAATGTGTATGGAAATAAACAATAGTGCATACATCATATTATGTACACTACTAATGTACGTAATCACGATAAGTAGTCAACAGTTTAAGAACAGTCAAACCCCTTATTTGGATGAAACACTTTGCCAATGGACTTTATAACTAACAACAGGGTAAAGGACAATCTCTGCCCACCCCTGAACAGAGGTCTCTTTCATTCTTCCAAAAACGTGTCTCTCCCATGTTCAAAGAACCAAATTCCACGATCAATACTATTAATAGACTCCTCGGTATAACTGGAAATTGAGAACAATAGAATCTATTGCAATTGGATGCTATGGTAGCGGTGGTGATCTCATATTCTCACAAATTCCGATGGAAAATGAAGGCATGTTGCACATGGAATCGGTTCGCTATTCTTATCTAGTTACGGGTGTGCCACGGGAATGGCACAGATAAGATCACTGTACGCTATTCCAACCTGTGTCAAAGGGCACCTGTCTCGATAGCAGAGCTCGTATTGCAGAGGAAGGCGCGGGAACATTCCAGCAGTGGCATGGAATTTGCATTTTTGTTTGAGGACTTCACAAACTATGGTCTATAGGATATATGAGACCTAGTTTAAACTGCTGTGGTAAAGGGGCTTTTTCGTCTCATTCGAGCAGGATGAACAAGGTATATTCTATTATATGGTCACTATGATAGGGACAGCAATTGAGATAGAAATAAATTGGTAAAGTGGTTTCTAGAAGAGGTCTTTCCGAAGAATTGATTGATTCTTTAAGGGGTACAATGTACTCCGTGGGAGACTGAATTAAGTTTAAACTGCTGTGGTAAAGGGGCTTTTTCGTCTCATTCGAGCAGGATGAACAAGGTATATTCTATTATATGGTCACTATGATAGGGACAGCAATTGAGATAGAAATAAATTGGTAAAGTGGTTTCTAGAAGAGGTCTTTCCGAAGAATTGATTGATTCTTTAAGGTTAAGGGGTCCAATGTAGGAATGTACTCCGTGGGACACTGAATTAGTGATTCGAGAGATACTTCAAAGAACTCTGAATTGATTGTTGCTTATCCACACAGAGACCAAATGGTTGATAAGCTAATGACTGAATTAGTGATTCGAGAGATACTTCAAAGAACTCTGAATTGATTGTTGCTTATCCACACAGAGACCAAATGGTTGATAAGCTAATAGCTCATATTGGGCCATCTTACGCTAACTGGCGGAGATCACAAGAACCCAACACTTATACGGTATCTCCCATGACTAATACTTAGTAGAGACTCCAGTACAGTATACCTACTATGACTCACATATCCATAGTACTGACAATGCAAACAACAGTGCAAATATATCACTACTAACGTCTGAGGTCTGAGACTCTAGCGAACATCACTCGTATATGAATACCAGGCAAAATGGGGGTCGTTTGGCAAACGTCAAGTACTTATAATAATCCAGTACGATTTCAAGTGTACCAAACACTCACATAAGGCTGTGTTTATGTACAGGGCTGAGATAGGCCATCGTCGGCCTTTTTGCGTGTAAAGTTGGCGGGAAATTCGAATTTTTGATTTCTTATACGGTATCTCCCATGACTAATACTTAGTAGAGACCCCAGTACAGTATACCTACTATGACTCACATATCCATAGTACTGACAATGCAAACAACAGTGCAAATATATCACTACTAACGTCTGAGGTCTGAGACTCTAGCCGCTCTAGCGAACATCACTCGTACATGAATACCAGGCAAAACGGTGGTCGTTTGGCGAACGTCAAGTATGAACCATCTAGTAAACCAATTATTAACCAATCTAGTAGGATCTCAAGTGTACCAAACACTCACATAAAGCTGTGTCCGTGTCCACACATAGTCGACGTCCGTCGATCGACGAGATGAATCTATACTGTCGATTATTGAAGCAGTACATATACGGTTTCAGTCGGCATCGATCGACGGGCGTCGACTATGTTTGGACACAGCTTAAGAATCTTGACACATGCAAAAAACCAATTCACCATTGCAATTCATGATTCATAGTATTCAATGTTGAATAGGGGTTTGTCTGTCAACTCGGTATTGAACCACAGACAGATTTGATTCCATCAATTAAAGAAATCAAATGATTCCATATAAGGAGTATCCGAGCAGTTTCCCGTACATATACGGTTCCAGTCGACATCGATCGACGGCCGTCGACCATGTTTGGACACAGCTTAAGAATCTTGACACATGCAAAAAACCTGGTAACTCGGTATTGAACCACAGACAGATTCCATCAATTAAAGAAATCAAATGATTCCATATAAGGAGTATCCGAGCAGTTTCCCCTGACTATTTCTCCTCGGAGGTCGCATGTAGTCTACTTCCGCACTTCCTGTCAAAAGTGGATAATAAACTGGTATTCCGTAAATTTACAGCAGATATTATGCGTATAAGTAATTTGCTGAAAATTGTATATGACAGTGGATAAGATATTAATCTTGGTTATTTAATTATGTGGTTACATTAATCAATAACCACAATGTTAAAGATTTTACTTAGGTACTGTTAATTTTACCCCCCCCCCCTTTTTTTTCATGAGTTAAATTATTCAGTCGACATCCATCGACGGCTGACGACTATGTTTGAACACAGCTTAAGAATCTTGACACATGCAAAAAACCATTGCAATTCATGATTCATAGTATTCAATGTTGAATAGGGGTTTGCCTGTCAACTCGGTATTGAACCACAGACAAATTCCATCAATTAAAGAAATCAAAATCAAATGATTCCATATAAGGAGTATCCGACCGAGCAGTTTCCCCTGACTATTTCTCCTCGGAGGTCGCATGTAATCTACTTCCGCACTTCCTGTCAAAAGTGGATAATAAACTGGTATTCCGTAAATTTACAGCAGATGTTATACGTATAAGTAATTTGCTGAAAATTGTATATGACAGTGGATAAGATATTAATCTTGGTTATTTAATGTGGTTACATTAATCAATAACGACAATGTTAAAGATTTTACTTAGGTACTGTTAATTTTACCCCCCCTTTTTTTTTCATGAGTTAAATTAAGAATAATGTTAATTTTATAAAAATTAAAAGAAGACCTTGTTTAAGCGACCCAAATAGGGCTAAAAAGTCCCTTTATCCCCGTCAATTTGTTGAGAAAAGTAGCAAATAAAAATCAATAAAAGGTATGCAAAATTCAATTATTACCTTTGAGTGCGCTTCATTTTGGAATTTAAAACAGCTTTACTGTTTGCTCCAACATGTTTCCGGGTCGACTCAAAATCCAAGAGATCCGAAAGTATCTGCAACGGCCAAAGATAGCATAGTTGTTACCACAGGTGCACTACTCCACAAAAACACGCTTATCATTATAGTAAAAAAAGGGAAAATGAAATTGCACAGTATTTTCCTTGACAATTCAATATCAGAAATAAAGAAATAATTATTCTATAAAAATAAGTATAAAAAAATAAAACTATTTTACAAGAAGCAAGAAGGTATTTCTAAATTGCAGAAAACACAGATGGTAGATTTTTTTTTTGTAAATTCCTTTGCAAAAATTTCCTTAATCCAAGAAATGTGACATTAATTACTCCTTCTTGTCGAACACTTTCAGTAAGAAAATTATAAATTGTTTTATGACATAAAAAAATATAAACGAAAGGAATGTCCACGCGCGAAAAAATAATTCAATCGCTACTCGCGATTTCGCCGCGAATAATAAAAAAAAAGTACTCCACAACAAAGTAGCAATAACACACGCTCTGCTAACGAATCCAAGATAAGTACACACAAGGCCGTTCGCCCGGATCATGAAAAACAATGAAGTTCCAATGAACGCTGATTTGAACTATTTGAAGACACTCCGACAATCGTTACTATTCAAAAATCACAATGATCTCCTGGGAGGGGAAGGATTCAATGACTTCCATGGAGCAAGTGACTCAAGTGAGCTACTCAAGATCAACAATATCAACAAGAATGAGTTATCACATGAGGAACTCTCTCATCACCAGCCAAGAATGCACGGGAAGAATGTTGTTAACCCTGATTAACCCTTCGAGTGGACTATGGACAAAAGAGATAAACTGACCATTCTAAAAACTTGTCAGAGAAAAGGGAGATTTACAAACAGTTAATGAACTTTAGATTACAAGAACCATGTATTAGAAGCCCCAATGAGATCAAATCAAACCAAGAAATCAGACATACCAAGGTATGTAAAGACGGACCAAAATAGAAAAGCAAATAGGTACCTATCAGTGAAGCTTTCAAATGGTGCATTATATTAGGAGTGCCAGCGCGTGAATCTTTAGGTGAATAAGTTCAATAAATTGCCAATGCAGGTACCAACTGCTAAGAAGTTACTGCTTGGATGGTGCCCATCAAATGACAAGTTCACAACCAATCAAAACAAACCCAAGAAGATAATATGCATTAAGTATTCTCCAAACAAACAGGTAATCAGCCAGCGGCAGTAGATAAGACAATGTAAAAGAAGCCTCTCACATCACTCAAGGGCTAATGAGAAAACCAAGCTTGTGGTTTCGGTTTCAATCAGCGCGCGGAGTACCATCAGAATAAGCAAAACCAGGAGAGGGGAAACCCCTTGCGAGTTCCTCTCATGGTTCACTCACACCAAGAATCATTCCTCTCACGGGATTGGTCGAAAGAATAAAGCGCGCCAAATTCCATCGTACCATGCTGGTCTGGTTGGTGCGGAGACCTCTACCAAACGCTGGTTCTTGGTAGTGTCTTGGTAGAGGCAGTGAAGCGTTGCAAGTCTGAGAGCTAGCGGTACTCTGATGTTGATGGACTGTGGTATCCTGCTACTACTGCTGATACTCTCATGCTAATATGCCATGATATGATGATGGACTGAAGTATCAGTACTACTGCTAACAAACGCTGGTTCTTGGTAGTGTCTTGGTAGAGGCAGTGAAGCGTTGCAAGTAGAGGAGCTAGCGGGCAGGCATTATTTAATCTAATCCTTCAGTACAATTTTCTTTTGTTCATATTATTGTTCAAATACCTACCTATGTTCAAATGTTCATATTGTTCATAGGTCCAGTTCAAATTTAACCTTTGCGTTCAAGCAAATGGACAAAATGGTTTCAGGTTGTGGTTATGTACTGGGATATGGGGTAGGCTCGGCTTCGACTAGTTTTTTTTTTTTTTTTTTTTTTTTTTTTTTTTTGAATTTAAGGTTCTAACACTCTACACAAAATACGTATCAGTAGGGCTACTAATAGGATTGGTATGATGCTCTTGGTATGCACTGATGCTGATGAAACGAAGGCAATACAATCCAGTGGCGTAGCGTGGTCTAAATTCAAGTGTAAGGCGTGTAGGGTACTAATTTCCATCATCCATGCTCTTCATGGTTTTTCAATAGCATTGCGTCTCGTGAACCTAAACAACAGGTCATCTCGAGGAAACGACAGTATGCAAAATACTTGTTGGAAGAGAGAAGTGAGCTACGAGAATTTCGAAGAAAGGGCGGGAAGGAGAAGAAAGGTCCATGTGAGGATAACAGATTAGACGAAAAGGTATCAAATAGATTATCACAGAAAATAAGGTTAAAGAAGATAACTGTCCGAATGTTCGCCCAAGTACTACTGCTAATATCCATGCTTTTCTCGTCTAATTATACCAAGGACTGGTGGTATCAGTAGGGCTACTAATAGGATTGGTATGATGCTCTTGGTATGCACTGATGCTGATGAAACGAAGGCAATACAATCCGTAGGAACACTTTTTCAATAGCATTGCGTCTCGTGAACCTAAACAACAGGTCATCTCGAGGAAACGACAGTATGCAAAATACTTGTTGGGAGAAAGAAATGAGCTACGAGAATTTCGAAGAAAGGGCGGGAAGGAGAAGAAAGGTCCAAGTGAGGATAACAGATTAGACGAAAAGGTACAGCATTGCGTCTCGTGAACCTAAACAACAGGTCATCTCGAGGAAACGGACAGTATGCAAAATACTTGTTGGAAGAAAGAAGTGAGCTACGAGAATTTCGAAGAAAGGGCGGGAAGGAGAAGAAAGGTCCAAGTGAGGATAACAGATTAGACGAAAAGGTATCAAATAGATTATCACAGAAAATAAGGTTAAAGAAGATAACTGTCCGAATGTTCGCCAAAAAAAAAACTCACCATCACTGGGTCCAATGCCCATCATACAAAAGAAATTCCGAAACCTAATAAACTTAGGAAACACTCAACATGAGATAAAACTGAACTCAAACACATTGGCGCTAACAGAAGACTGACCAAACATTCTGTTGAAAACAACCAGGGGGGAAGCTGATGTCATATTCGAGAGATACTTCAAAGAACTCTGAACTGATTGTTGCTTATCAACAGTGAGACCAAATGGTTGATAAGCTAATAGCTCATATTGGGCCATCTTACGCTAACTGGCGGAGATCACCAGAACCCAACACTTATATGGTGTTCGAGAGATACTTCAAAGAACTCTGAATCGATTGTTGCTTATCAACAGTGAGACCAAATGGTTGATAAGCTAATAGCTCATATTGTGCTATCTTACGCTAACTGGCGGAGATCACCAGAACCCAACACTTATATGGTATCTCCCATGACTAATACTTAGTAGAGACCCCAGTACAGTATACCTACTATGACTCACATATCCATAGTACTGACAATGCAAACAAAAGTGCAAATATATCACTACTAACGTCTGACGTCTGAGACTCTAGCCGCTCTAGCGAATATGAATACCAGGCAAAACGGGGGTCGTTTGGCAAACGTCAAGTATAAACCATCGAGTATAATAATCCAGTACGATCTCAAGTGTACCAAACACTCACATAAAGCTGAGTCCACACATAGTCGACGTCCGTCAATCGACGAGATGAATCTATATTGTCGATTATTGAGGCAGTATATACAGGGTGTCCCGCGAACGACTGTACAACGCTTGAGGGTTGATGCAGGACCTAAAGGGCTACCAGAAAAAGCTATCTGGACAAAAAAAACTCACCATCACTGGGTCCAACGCCCATCATACAAAAGAAATTCCGAAACCTAATAAACTTAGGAAACCCTCAACATAAGATAAAACTGAACTCAAACACATTGGCGCTAACAGAAGACTGACCAAACATTCTGTTGAAAACAACCAGGGGGGAAGCTGATGTCATACTAGAAGAATAAGTAAGAAGACTAAAGAAGAAAGTCCTATAGAATGGCACCACGTATGTCAGAACAAGACCACGCGTCTCAAAGCATGTCAACATACTGTACAATGCCCGATAATCCCACTCTGCGCCAATCTTGCGTCATACATGATTTCTTTGTCTACATTTCTTGTAACTTTTCATCTTCATTGTTCTTTTCTTGCATTCTACTCCATACCCTTACCTACATACTTTGGTTACATCAGCGATTTCCAACTAGCGGACCCGCCATTTTTGTGGCCCGCGAAGCTTTTAGGGTGGGTCCCCTCGGGATTGATTTTGCTCTTTTACTATAGATCGGGCTCCGGATCTGTGACGTTCAAGTCTCTTATGAATTTGTGGAAAAAGGGCAATTCGTATTTAGATTTGTTTTGGAAAACTTGGGTAAAACAATATTTGAATTCTCTTAGAGAAAGAAAACAGACTAGTTTCAAACAGGGCAGAACTTCATCATTAGAACCTAGAGTAGGAGAAGTAGTTCTGATCAGAGATACAAATCTAAACCGATCGAATTGGCCTTTTGGTAGTATTGTGAAACTGAACCGTGGTAGAGATGACCGTGTGAGAAATGTAGACCTTAGGATTTCCAATGGACGGATTATAACTCGTCCTATTTCCATGTTGTACCCCCTGGAAATCTGATTCCCTATTTTGACATTACCCGATTTCGACTAGTACCTTCAAATCGTCTAATTATTCTTGTTTACAGATGTTTTTTTTTTGGAGGTACGAGATTTATTGTAAATATTAAGTTTGATTGAAGTTCATTTTTTCTTGTTTGCTAATTATTCTTTATTTTTCAGCCTTTTAGTTATTGAGATTTGACCAGAACAGATAAAGTTTTTAGGTGCCTAAGTTTTTGTTGTTTCTTTATTTGTTAATTCTTCATTGTAATTTATTATTGAGTTTGTGCAGAACGGATAAAGTTCTATTAAGTTGTTCCTATAGTTTTGTTTCTTAAATGCTTATTGTTACTTAGAAGGTTTTGTCAGTTTGAAATTGTAATTTGTCATTTATTAGTTGAGAATATTTATGAAATTATGACTATGTTTTTCTTGTAGCTAGGACATTTAGGACTGACATGTATTAGAGATTATTGTTTTTTTAAATGCTTGAAAGTTTCAGTCAGGTACACCATATTGTTCATTGTATTAGTCAGGTATCTTACTGTTATTGTAACCTTATTTAGTCCTTTATTAGGGCCCATTTTTTCCTTTTTTTGGGCCGCCAATGTCGCGAAAATCGCGAATTAAAGTAGTTCAGATACGTGAAAAGGAAGAAAGGTAGGATGAGAGAAGAGTGGGAGAGGAGAAAGTTTTCGAGATGCGGGAAGCAGGGAAGAGCAGGAATGTAAGATTAGTCACCATGTAGTAGCGATAGAGTCACTATGTAGTAGCCATTAGAGTCGCTATGAAGTAGCCATTAGAGTCGTGATAGAGCCTTCAAGCCTTTGAAGGAAATTTTAGTTTTGTATTCAGTTATAGTTTTTTGTGAGATCCAAAGTTAGAGAAGAGGGTGATATAGCAAGGGGGTGCATTTTATTTAGCATCTAACCGCTAACCTCAGCGCGGTTCATTCAAGGTCACTACTTCCCCTCACATGGAAGTGTGTACCAGCCGAGGTATGGAATTTGTTCTCAGTATAATTGAGGGATAAAATTATTGGAGGATTTGACCACAATGCAGTGGCGTAGCGTGGTCTAAATTCAAGTGTAAGGCGTGTAGGGTATATACTAATTTCCATCATCCATGCTCTTCATGGATTGGCATAGACAAGTATAACTAGGTACCTACCTACCTTCCCAGTTCCACACTCGCCTTAGTATGCCTGATAATCCTGACTAGGAAAATTTTTCAACTATAAAAAAAAAAAAAAAAAAAAAAAATGTGTACTTTAAATACCCATAAACATTGCATGGAACGCACGGTTTAGGAGTTATAAGCAAAAAACTGACAAAAGTGCGAAATTTCGGCCGTTTTCTGGCGGTTTTTCCGCCGCCAAATGTTCTCCCCTGAACTCTCGAGTTCTCAAATTTTTGGTATTACAATTTCGCCTAAAGATCCTATGAACAAGAAAGTTGTTTACCCTAATTATTGCAAGGTGGACTTCCCCTATTTCTATTAAACTGATTTTAAAAAGGGCCCAAATGAAGTCAATAAAATATAACGCAATAATCACCAGACATACAACCCGAACGTTAGTAATAGTTTTTACCATCCTGCCCGTTTGGTACGGTATGGGAACATCAGTATTTGGTTTGACATAAAGTATTTTCTAACAAGGCAAGTTTACATCGTTACGTGTTTGAGTGATGGGATTTGGGAAAAAATTGTTTGTGGTGACCATTTATATTCGATACCGATTGTACAAATATCCAATGTGCCATTTGGGTTAATATTGTATTACTTACTATTGGGGTATATTAGATATCTTTATTTATTATCAGTGATTTCCAACCGAGTGGCCTTTCGGGCGCCACATGTTGCCCACACCAGAACTTATTTTTTATGGGGCCCGGGAAGCTCTTTTTGGGTGGTGGGTCCCATCGGGCTTTAATTTTTGCTCTTTTTACTATGGGGTGGACAAAATGTGGAGCATTCGCCCCCCCCACCCCCTCAAGAAAATTCCTGGATTCGAGCCTCCTAACCTGTCGTAATGTTGGGCCCGCAAAGTACCTGCCCCAAATGTTAAAGCATGGTTGGGGCCCCGCCCATACACAATTGAAGTTGGAAATCTCTGATATATTCTATTATATTGAAAAATCAATGTGTCCCTATCCGTTGTTATAGGCGGATGAATATGGTGAAACAATATGGGAAATGATGACTGTCCCTTTGGAAGACTTCGGAACAACACCAAATCATATATTGCAGAGGCCCTGTCATATAATAACAGCGTCCCGT
>NW_007377691.1:217046-250535 GCF_000475195.1 Diaphorina citri
AAAAAAAATCCCATTATCTTGTGACCTTGTGTGTTGTGTGTAAGTATCTGTACGTATTTTTTCCACAAAATCCGCGTTTGAGACGCTAAACATTTTTTTGGCGATAAAACTACATTAAGTATCTACTATTTTATGGGAGTTTTTTTCTCTAATGGGCTAAATCTCAGATTTGTTCAGGCGTAATGGTCCAACGTACATGTTGGGAATCACTGAGGTCAAAGTAATAAGAACAAGAAGCATACGGTAAGCTCTTTTGTTAAACTTCTAATGTACCAGACTTTTAAATGTAGTTGGGGCAAAAAGTTTTTAAAAACTGAGTACGAAAGTTTCTAACTTGGGGGATTTTGGCTCCAGAGTCCACAGAACTCTGAACCATTAAGGGATATTGTTAGTCGGGATGGAAATCCCCGACTTTATATTAGAAGTTATCCCATTATTACCAGTATAAGTCCCTTGGATACTTCCAGCTTCAAGGTTAAATTTTATCCCCCATTTTTTTTTTTTTCTTTTTTTTTTCAAGAGGTTTGACAGAGGGAACTGTAACTACTATGGTCTTATCGACCCGGAATCGAAGAGAGAAGGAAGACAGGATGGGAGAAAGCCAGCCGTTCCGAGAACGAATATTATCCCATCAGGATAAAATCCGCCCCGGGCGGGAATCGAACCCGCGGCCTAGCGCTTACAAGGCAGACGCGCTACCAACTAAGCTAACTAGGCTGGCTATCCCCCAAATTTAAAAGCTGACCAGAGTTTTTATTTTAAAAAATAAAGTCATATCTATTTTCTTTCTTTTCTCAATTATTTAAAAAAGTGTTTAAAGTCACTGTATTGTATAGGTACCAAAAAAGCCAACAACACACGTTTATCCAGAAGGTCACCTATGCGGATACCAACCACGTACAACGTTGCCTAACTTCAGTGGCCCATCGGGAACTGGTGCTTTGATCGTGCTATCGCCACGTCTCGAAATTATCCCTCTTTTTGGGCGTTATCGGAAATTGAGAAGCTTCAGTGAAATCCCTTTTAAGCATTGCTTATAAATTTTCCAATGATTTATACGAATAGAGATTAGAGAAAGAGAAATGTCAAGTTGAAAGTCAAGATCCAAGGAAAAAAAAAATCTAGAGTGAACATCACACGACTTTCCTTATCCTATTGAGTTATGCAGAAAACCCGCCAAAATCCGATTGCACTGATCTTAAAACTTGAACTTTCAATAAGTATTGGAAGTTTTTAGCAAACATTAAAAGGAATAAGCCAACATAATTACTGCAAGGAACACGAAAATTTTTCTCTCACGACATAAATTTTATTCACACAAATTGTACATACACAAAATTGAAAATACCATAATGGAAATCAAAAATGCTTGAAAAACTGAAGAAGATCATCCACATACTTGAAGCCTAAGGCTCGAAAGGAACAAGAAGCAATGGTCATAAGAAGAAAGAAGATCTATTAAAGAATTAATTGCCAATGACCTGAGCTGTTCCCTCCTCAGTCGACACAAACTTGAGCTATTCTGCTAAAGTTTTAGACGAGGAGGGTTCAGCTCAAAGTTTATTGAGCTCGAGATTGAATTGATCTGAACAATAAAATATTAAAAAAAATCCTACCTACCTAGAAGATTAATAAGAGAAAAGAAAAGTAAAAATGTAAATGTAGTTTCTTTGTGTTATTATATCACAACTTTGGTGCTCACTGCAGCATTGTAGGATTTTCCCAGTATCTCAATACAATAGTCCTAACATCCAATGTTTACCTACCATGCTGGCACCGGTCACTATGCGCATTTATATGTCATGGCTACTCATTTTCCTCACGAGGCTGAGTGGGCCCCGCAACAGCCAGTCACGGAATCAATCATTTGCTCTGGGCACTCAGCCAAGCAATGTCGATCTGAATACAGGTGCTGGCATTGTTCCCGGTATAAAGCCCATCACCGCTCTTTATGCCCCAGCATTTTCTCAAGTAGCTGGCGTAGCAGTAGTGATAGTTATAGTTCTAATCGCTCTCCAAGATATAATATTGCAGGTCCAAGTAGTCCTCATCCTAGTACCAGTAGTAAGCCGGTCGATAGAGATAAGATTCCGGTGCAGAAAGATAAGGGCACGGTACTGTCAGCAGTATCCTGCGCCCTGGGTACTGTTGTCTACATGCAGACAGCACTGCTAAGAGTCCATGACAAAACCGGTAGAGTCATTCCCGTGCGTGCTATCTTAGATAGCGCGAGTAGCCATTCCTACATGAGTGAGAAGTTGAGTAAGTTATTAGATTTAAAGAGTGGTCAAGCCGTTCCTATGAATGTGTTTACGTTCGGAGCGCTTGAGCCGAAGAAAATGACGGCATCTGAAGTGACAATTGAGATATTTGCCGAGGAGAAACCTTATCAATTGAATTTATTTGTAGTACCTAACATTGTATGTGCTATACAGTTCAAGTTATTGAAGAACGTATTCAACACAGTGTATAATTATGAACTGAATAATTTCCTCAATGAGAAAGGTATAAAGTTTTATTTCACGTCTCCTTTGTCCCCATGGGAAGGAGGATTGTATGAGAGATTGATAGGAAGTACGAAGCAGTGCTTGAGGAAAACGTTAGGACATTTGCTGTTGTCTAAAACTCATCTCAATACGATTTTGATTGAAATTGAAAATGTGATTAATTCCAGACCTTTAGGTTACGTCGGAGATGAGGAGTTAATGATAACACCAAATCATTTCTTAAGTATGAAGTCTGATTCTCTTGGTCCGGAACAGTTTGAATATGATACTCGAGGTAGATCTGTGACGTTCAAGTCTCTTATGAATTTGTGGAAAAAGGGCAATTCGTATTTAGATTTGTTTTGGAAAACTTGGGTAAAACAATATTTGAATTCTCTTAGAGAAAGAAAACAGACTAGTTTCAAACAGGGCAGAACTTCATCATTAGAACCTAGAGTAGGAGAAGTAGTTCTGATCAGAGATACAAATCTAAACCGATCGAATTGGCCTTTTGGTAGTATTGTGAAACTGAACCGTGGTAGAGATGACCGTGTGAGAAATGTAGACCTTAGGATTTCCAATGGACGGATTATAACTCGTCCTATTTCCATGTTGTACCCCCTGGAAATCTGATTCCCTATTTTGACATTACCCGATTTCGACTAGTACCTTCAAATCGTCTAATTATTCTTGTTTACAGATGTTTTTTTTTTGGAGGTACGAGATTTATTGTAAATATTAAGTTTGATTGAAGTTCATTTTTTCTTGTTTGCTAATTATTCTTTATTTTTCAGCCTTTTAGTTATTGAGATTTGACCAGAACAGATAAAGTTCTAGGTACCTAAGTTTTTGTTGTTTCTTTATTTGTTAATTCTTCATTGTAATTTATTATTGAGTTTGTGCAGAACGGATAAAGTTCTATTAAGTTGTTCCTATAGTTTTGTTTCTTAAATGCTTATTGTTACTTAGAAGGTTTTGTCAGTTTGAAATTGTAATTTGTCATTTATTAGTTGAGAATATTTATGAAATTATGACTATGTTTTTCTTGTAGCTAGGACATTTAGGACTGACATGTATTAGAGATTATTGTTTTTTTAAATGCTTGAAAGTTTCAGTCAGGTACACCATATTGTTCATTGTATTAGTCAGGTATCTTACTGTTATTGTAACCTTATTTAGTCCTTTATTAGGGCCCATTTTTTCCTTTTTTTGGGCCGCCAATGTCGCGAAAATCGCGAATTAAGAAAGTAGTTCAGATACGTGAAAAGGAAGAAAGGTAGGATGAGAGAAGAGTGGGAGAGGAGAAAGTTTTCGAGATGCGGGAAGCAGGGAAGAGCAGGAATGTAAGATTAGTCACCATGTAGTAGCGATAGAGTCACTATGTAGTAGCCATTAGAGTCGCTATGAAGTAGCCATTAGAGTCGTGATAGAGCCTTCAAGCCTTTGAAGGAAATTTTAGTTTTGTATTCAGTTATAGTTTTTTGTGAGATCCAAAGTTAGAGAAGAGGGTGATATAGCAAGGGGGATCTCATAGAAAGTGTAATTAGTACAAGTGAAGTTTAGTAGTTGAAAGGCGGTAGTGAAGAAAGTGATTAGTAGGAAGTGTAGCAGAAGTAAAGTGTAGCAGAAGACATTAAGTAAGTAGAAGAAAGACCCAGTGATTTTTCCAAGTACTTTGTAATCAGTAAAGACCTAATAAGTTCAATAAGAGACCTTTGTTTGTAAGTGTTAAATAACCTGTCTAAATATCAATAAACTTTATATGTGTGTAAATATTCCAAGTTCAATTAAGAAGTGCCAAGTGTTAGTCTTTTTTCCCCATTCAAATTTAACAGGTTGTGGGTTGGGGGAACGGCGGGTTAGGAAGAAGAAGAAGGCCAAAAATCCCCACAGCTTGTTTGGTAGCAGAGCGTGGTTACCCACTTTGGGTAAGAGACAGTTCCAGATAGACATTTTATAAAAGACAGTGAATCCAGCAACATTTTTCAAGTAAAAACTGCGTTCCAGTATAAAACATTCTCCTCATAAGTGTACATACATTTCAAAATTTCATTTCATTAACGTAGAAGAGTACAAACATTTCACGAACAAAGCAGAAGTGTAGAGGAGCAGAAGAAAATATTCAGCGCAGCGCAGCTTCAAGGACAACACACCAACAAAAAAACAACAACAGCAACGACGACGACAACACCACCAAGAACTACATTACCACCACCAACCAAGGCCGTAGCCAGGATTTTGTCGAGGGGGTGGGGGGGAGGGGGGGGCTGCCGAGAAATATGGACGGGTCATGTATTTATGTATGTCTGTCCGAATTGTTTAGAGAAAACTATGATAGATATCGAAAAAGTGTAAATGAAGACCCCCAGTAAAATTGTCGTATCTATAACAAAAAATTATCAGACCTTTAAAATTCCCAACCGTTCCCGAGATATTGACGTTTTTTTGGATTTTCAGACGACTAATATGAGCTACTAAAAGTCGCACGTCTACGATTCTAATGACCAAAGTTTCAAACATACTCGACGCCGTCGATCAACGAGGTGAAGGGTGTGGACACTGGACAGAGCTGTTGAAGGGTGTGGACACTGGACAGAGCTGTTGAACGGTGTGGACACTGGACAGAGCTTTAGAAAACAAAACAAAGCACAAATTTTCGTTGAACTGGGCCCTATCTCTCCATGCAGGAAGTTGGACTGAAAATGAAAGAGAAGTGATGCGAAAGAAAAAATATTGGGAATAATAAATTTGTAAAATTTTCTACCTTCATAAATAAAAAAATGTCCAGTGTCCTTAGAGAAAAGGTAAGAGAGAGAGAGATACAGAGATAGAGAGAGAGGGAGAAAGAGAAAAAGAAAGAGGGAGAGAGAAAAAGGATACACGTGAAAATGAAAAAAAAAAAAAAAAAGAAAAAAGAGAGCTTGTGGAAAAGAACTTGGCCAGACTTTCCCTTCCAGTGTAAGTCAATCTGTGAAGAGGTAACGGTAGATAACGGCCATGATGAAGTCAACTTAGTGTCCAAGTGTGAGGAAAAACTTCAGCCTATTTCCCCTCTGAACATTGATGAACAAAGGTATAGTTCATTCAAGAAGTTAGTGATTCAAAATATTATTATGGGTGGGAATGGGAAAATTGTTGCCTCTGGCTGTCTTCTGAAATTGAATTTATTTTTTGTTGAAATTGAGTTTTTCATTTTGAAATTTGATTTGGATTAAATGAAATCTGCTTTACAGTCCAGCCAAAAAGCCGAGGTGTAGAAAATCTTGATTAGTTATACATATGTACCTAAAAAGGTAAAATAAATTAAGGTTGAATTTGGCCAGCATAGTTAGCTTGTTTGGTAGCGCGTCTACCTTGTAAGGGCTAGGTCGCGGGTATTCGATTCCCACCCGGGGATTTCATCCTAAACAGATAAAGTTCGGAACGGCTGGCTTTCTCCTATCCTGTCTTCCTTCTCTCTTCGATTTCGAGACTATAAGACCTTAGCAGTTACAGTTTCCTCTATCAAACCTCTTTTAAAAAAGTAGGATTTGTATGAACGCCGTGTAACTTTCTAAGTATGCAATGTGCAATAAAGAAAATTTTAGTGGAGATGACTATTTGCTATTTGACTAATTTCCGCAGTGAAGTTCGAAAATATTTTAAGCAAACTGCAAACCGGTACAAAATGTATCGCTATCACTGTATATGTATAAGTGGGTATATTGAGTACAAATATTGTACATTTAGGATTTAGGTATTAAAAGTTTATCATTCCCACAGATCACCCCAGTCCAGTACAAAATTCACTGCTAGGTATATATCTCATAAACCAAGCTTTATCAATAGGAAACAAAATGTTCAAACAATATGGAAATACATAAATTTAATATGAATATGAATTGGGTGACGATAAAATATGCACATGGCACCAGCAATATGCATATCGGCGCTTCAGGAACAACGGAGCATACTGATCTCTTTTCCTTCTTTTTTATGGTGTCTTTTTTTTCTGAAGAGGTTTGTTAGAGGGAACTGTAACTGCTAAGGTCTTATTGTTCCAAAAGCAAAGAGAAGGACAGGATGGGAGAAAGCTAAAGCTAGCCGTTCCAAGAACGTGACTTATTTGATTGAAATAAATCCGCCCAGCCTCCAAACTAACTAGGCGGGCGTAAAATTTCACGAATAAATAAAATTCTTTTGATCCCTAATAATCAAGTGGCGCTTCAGGAACAACGGAGCATACTGATCTCTTTTCCTTCTTTTTTTAGGGTGTCTTTTTTTTTTCCTGGAGAGGTTTGATAGAGGGAACTGTAACTGCTAAGGTCTTATTGTTCCAAAATCAAATAGAAGGACAGGATGGGAGAAAGCTAGCCGTTCCAAGAACGTGAATTATTTGATTGAAATAAATCCGCCCTAGCTAGCTAGGCGGGCGTAAAATTTCACAAATAAATAAAATTCTTTTGATCCCTAATAATCAAGATTACATTGAAGAAATCGGAAAAGTAGTGGAAAATTAATCAGTTTCTACTACTTCTTCTTCTTCTATTGTGAGCTTCTGAAGCATCTACCTTTACGAATTGGTTTTTGGGCTTATTTGTTTATCAAGCGCCCAATGTAGCATCTATGCACCACAAAACACTCACTCCTGCATTTGACATGTTAGGTACTTCCCCAAATATAACCCCCCCCTCTCTCTCTCTTTGTTGTTCTGTCCCTCTCTTTCTCTTCCTCTGCCTTTGTCCAAAAATTATCTCTCTCTATCTCTCTCTTTATATGTATTGTTCTATCCCACCCTTTCTCTATTTCTGTACGATTCTCTCTTTCTTGTTCTCGCCCACTCTTTCTCTCTCTCATACACACACACTCTCTCTGCCTACTTCTCTTCCTTTATCCAAAAATTATCCCCATCTCCATCTCTCTCTCTCTGTATTGTGGGTCAACTAGTGACGTTTTTTGGTCCCATCTCTCTCTCTCTCTCTTCTCTCCCTCTCTCTCTCTCTCTAATCTGAATACATATTTCCATCCCTCTTTCTCTTCGATATTGTTATGCGGCAATGCAATTCGAGCGTCCCATTTCAATTTGGTTAGAATTAGTGAGAGAGAGAGAGAGAGAGGTAATTTTATCATATCTGTTTAGGATAAATTTTGCCAATGTTTTGGCTGGGATTGAACCCACGCTCTCCTTATTACCAGGCGAGCTTCTTGAACCACCAAAATTTTCACGTAAAAAAAGAAAAGGAAAAAAAAAAATCTTATTAAGCCATTTTCATTTCAATTATTTATTCTCAGAAAAGAAGATTTTTCAAGGGGAACGAAAATTGAAAATTCTCCCTCTCTCTCTCTCTCTCTCTCTCTTTCTCTCGTCCATAACACCCAACTTAAGTTGGAATAATAAAATTTCGAAGAGTCAAAATAATGAAATGATTAAAAATTAATTGGTTCCCCCTCCTCCCCTGCTCAGATACGACCCAGTATATACTTCTAGATGAGTACCTACTTATTAAAACATAGGGTACTTGATACGAAATTAATAATATGGTAGGTATTAAATTTTATATTCCCCCGAATGAGACTCGGTGGTAGTGGCGTAGCCATGAGAGTATCCTCTGGTTCTTATCACCCTTTCGGGGGATTAAAAAAAGAAAAAGTTTGATAGAGGGAACTGTAACCGCTTAAAAGGTCTTATCCTCCCGAAAGCGAAGGAAGACAGGATAGGAGAAAGCCAGATGTTCCGAGAACGAGCCTTATCTGGTTAGGACAAAATCCGCCCCGGGCGGGAATCGAACCCACGAGCTAGTGCTTACAAGGCGAGACGCGCTACTCGCCAAGATCATGTGACATTATACATAGCCGGCGCTAGATCGGGGGTTCGATTCCCGCCCGGGGCAGATTTTATCTTAAACAAATCAGGTACGTTTTCGAAACTCCTGCCCGGGGCAGATTTTATCCTAAATAAATCAGGTACGTTCTAGGAACGACTGGCTTTCTCCTATCCTGCCCTTCTCTCTTCCATTTCGGGACGATAAGTCCTCCCTTGTTACTGTTCCCTCTATCAATCATGAACTCTCGCCACAAGTGTTGTTCCCCGATTCATACACCTCGACAAAATTTTTGATTAGATTTGGTCTAGGAGCACCAACCTCCAGATCCAAAGTCCACTACACACCACTGTAATTATCTGAATGAGCTTACTCGCTTCATAAAAATACCTCTCAATAGCCCAGGAAATGTTCAAATAGTACATTAAATAGGTACCTTCCAGGGCCGTTTTTAGTCGGGGCCGAGGGGGCTCGGCCTTCTTTCCTCAGGCTTTATTTTTCTCCTTTACTATAGGCCATACTCAGAAAATTTGGACTATTTGGAGCATCGCATCCCCCGTACATCACTGTTTGGACCCTTGAACCCCCCTCGATAAATCCGGGCCTGGTACAACTAGTACATAAGTACCTTCGAGGTACGTATTCAGTCGGGGCCCAGGGGGCCCGGGCCCCTCAGGCTTTATTTTTCTCCTTTACTGTAGGTCATACTGCGAAAATTTTAGCATTTACCTCCCCGTACATCACTGTTTGGACCCTTGGGTCCCCCCCGATAAATCCTGACCTCTGCCCTGATACATAAGTACCTACATAATACTGCTTGCAGGGCCGTATTTAGTCGGGGCCAAAAGGGCCGGGGCCTCTTCCTTCGGGCCTTATTTTTCTCCTTCACTGGAGGCCATTCTCCGATCACTTTTTGGACCCTTGGGCCCCCCTAGATAGATTCTGGCTTCGGGCCTGATACCTAAGTATCTTATACCTAATACTGGTTGCAATTGCAATATTGATTGAGAAAAAAAATAAATAAATAAAACATCTTAATAAAATTTAATTAGTTTGAAAAAAAAAAAAAAAAAAAAAAAAAAAATTACGAATACAGGTCACTAGTTTACCCACAATACAGGGAGAGAGAGAGAGAGAGAGAGAGAGGAGAATAGAAAGCAGGACTAAAATAATTATGGAGAAAAGGAGGGAGAATTGAAGGAAGAAAAGAAATAGAAAGAGATAGCGGACCAAACGAGAGAACTAGGAGGATTAACGAACAATAGAGAGAGAGAGAGAAACTGAGCAAATTAAAGAGAGGGGGAGATATTAGGTAATGCTCCAAATTTTAGGCATATTTTTATTTTTAGTATATATAATATATATTACTACATTTAGGAGTCCCTAAATCTCCAAAGGGGGTCCGAGCCCCATTACCCCCCCCCTTAAAATACGGCCCTGATATGTAAAATACAAGGTTTCAATACTAATAACTAATAATGATAATATCTAATTCAACATTGAATCAGGAATTTTTGTAGATTGTAGAATTTAATTCAACATTGAATTAGGAACCCACCAAAAACATAAATGTAAAAAATAAGGCCAAGTTTGTGACGTGGGGTTTTGAACCTCACAGTCACCCGGTAGATTCGATATCTATTTGAGTTGACAATTATCAACTTCGAATCTACCGGCATCTTTCTGTTCCATTTCTTCTTTTGTCCCCATGTCCCCGTGCTTTTTGGTATTATTCCTTATCCCTAAGTAGTATCAGTTTTTCCCGTAGGTTATCCAGTTGTCTCCTTTATTTCTTCAATTCCCTTCTTGATTATCTTTTTCCCTGTATTTCGTATTAGATTCCTTTTCATCCCGGTACTCTCCAAACTATCCTACACCCCTACCCCACTATTTTCATGGTTCCCGTTGTTCCCCCATTTTTCTTCCTTGATCATCCCGGAATTTCCCACCTGTTTGGGCTGACCCATTATTATTGTTCATTTGTTCCCCTATTCATCCCCTTTTATAATCAATTGTTCCTCCTTTCCTTTTCCTATCCCTCTTTCCCCTTTTGTTTTATTTGATTTTCCTACACCATCTGGTTTTCTCATATTTTGAGTGAGTTCGAGTGAAAGAGAGCGTGAGAGTGTGAAGTGAGTATGGAATGGGACGAGAAGAGGTAGGTTAGGTGGAGCTAAGAGCGAGAGGTAATTTGGGGAGAGAGGTTTAATGTTTTTTTGGAAAGGCTAAAGAGAAGGCCGTGTGATTTTACAGATTTTGTTTTAATTATTAAATTATATTGATTTTTTTTCTAAAAAGTTAATTTTGGAGCCGACTGGCAAATTATATTCTTTTTTTTTTTCTCCTCAATTTGGGATACTTACCTTTGGATACTTACCTGCTCTATTTGGATATTTGAAAATAATAAAAGATAAGTAACTTTGTCAGCTATCATAGTTTAAATCGCCCTTTTTATTTCCGGGCCTTGGCCCGGGTTTCCATTTTTGTAACCTTAGCGTCACAAGTTCCTTTCCAAAAATTTCGGCCCTAAATTGTTCTGAGATCTTTATTTTGGTCCAAGTTGCCTGTCCTCTCTCACCTTAACCTGTCTCATAGAAGTGGGTAAATAACAATGCAAAAGTTCATAGAAGTGGGTAAATAACAATGCAAAAGTTCATAGAAGTGGGTAAATAACAATAATCCCTTAATAGGGGAAAATGTACTTTTTTTTCAAATTCGAATTCATTTTCATATTTTAAAACGTAATTTTCCATTGTTCTTCACAATTTCACTCGTTTTCGATTATTCTTATTCCATTTAATTATTCCATTTCCGACGACCTATGAACTCAAAGCGAGAAAGTTGTAGATAACACTTCAGTCGTTATTTTAAGACCGGTTTTAGCGTCACCTATGTGAAGCTACGCCGAGCAAGGCCAATAATTGGATGGGTGACTTCAACACTATATTGGTAGTTATTAGGAAACATTAAAAGGAATAAAGGGAGAACGGGCTCTAGTCTTGATTTTAAATCATTACATAAAAGCAAAATCAAATCAATAATAATAATAAACTGAATATTAAACGAATTAGGTAGGTACATTTTTTTTTTTTTTTTTCCAAATGTTTTTATTTTTAGTATATATAATATATATTACTACATTTAGGAGTCCCTAAATCTCCAAAGGGGGTCCGAGCCCCATTACCCCCCCCCTTAAAATACGGCCCTGATATGTAAAATACAAGGTTTTAATACTAATAACTAATAATGATAATATCTAATTCAACATTGAATCAGAAATTTTTATAGGTTGTAGAGTTTAATTCAACATTGACTTAGAAATTATTTTGTAGAATGAAAATTTTATTTTTTGAAATGCATTAAAAAAGTAATCCCTACATTCCCTACAGATCGAATATACAGGGTTGGACCTAACGTCAGCGACCCTCTAGGTACAGGGTGACACTCGCATGAAACCACGTTCTGGCAAACTACTAAAAATTATCATTGAATAATTGGAAGAAATAATTAATAATCATAATATTTTTTGTTATTTTCAGGTAAGTGATCTTCGCAACACTTTCAGTAGTTTCCGTGGATATAACAGCCCATTGTACCTACTACCTACAGATTGGTAAGTTAGTTTTTTTTTTTTTTTTCGTCTCGAGCGTTAAGAGGAAAGGGCCGGATAGAGTTCGAGTGAAAGCCGTTCCGATTGAAAAAAGGCTTTAAAAATCTATTGTTTTGCAGGCCCAATTAAAAAAATTTTATTTGACCTTGTTTAGTCTTTCTGGAATATTCCCTATCCTGTCAAGTATCCCCAAAATGCGTCAAATGGCGTGCCCCTTTCAGCCCCCTCCAGTTTTCGGCCCTGAATCGAAAAACAGCAGAAACCGTTTTGCCGGTGTTTTCTCCCTCCGTAAATGTTCCCTAGTTTCCAGCTTCGGGGCCTTTGCTTAAAAAGTACTAAAATATAATTGAATGAGAAGTTCATTCTCTCTCTCTCTCTTTCTCTCTCTCTCATTCTCTCTCTCTCTCTCTCTCTCTCTCTCTCTCTCTCTCTCTCTCTCTCTCTATAGTTCTCTCTCTCTCTCTCATACATTTCTACCCAAATTGCTTTCCGCCAGGAGCAAAAAAGAGAAAGATATTGTGGGAGCAAAGTTTTCAGCGCCAGTTTTTAAAGTTCTTTTTCTTTTAAGTTTTCTTTTTTTTACCGAATATGTAGTACAGTACTCCCTAGCTTATGTGTATGTAGGTACCCTAACTCCCTAGCTTATGTGTATGTAGGTACCCTAACTCCCTAACTTATACACTATACAGTATACAGTCTTAATGGTATGCCTTGGCTCCTTGCGGAAAGTTAATACTAACTGACTGGGGATATAAAAGAAGAAGAACAAAAGGAGAAGAAGGAGGAGGAGAACAAGAAGAAGAAGAAGAAGACGACGAGGATAGGAAGAAGAAAATAAAGAGGAAGGAGGAGGAGGAGGAGGAGAAAAAGAAGAAGAAGAAGAAGGAGGAAGATAAGAAGACGAGGAAGAAAAAGAAAGAGAAGAAGAAGAAGGAAGAAAACATTTGAGAGAGTACAATCGATTAGGTACCCATCATTTTTTTACCATGTATTTACTGAATTTACTCCTGATGTCCTGACAAGTCATCCAGTATGAAGACATGTGCTGTTTCTTCATTGACAATGACAGGCTAGATTGACAAGTCCAATATGTAGCAGATGTTTCATCGCAACGAAATAAAGACGGTGAAACACTAACTTTAAAAAAGAGGTTTGACAGAGGGAACTGTAACTGCTCAGGACTGATCATCCCGAAATCGAAGAGAGACAGGATAGACAAAGTTCGCCCCGGGCGAGAATCCAACTCGCGACCATCGCTTACAAGACATACGCGCTAACTTCCAAGCTATAACATAACTAGGCTGGCTTTTTTTTCCTTTAGGCGCTTTAACACTGATAAATGACAGGTCGTTCGCACCGATTCCACACTGCTCTTATATTTTAGTATACAGGTTCAGTTTTTTCAAGTAGGATAAAAGGAAGTTGACGCTCTCGACATCATCTGTCAGAGCAGGAGGTGCTGGAAGAGAGGCTCGGATATAATGGTGAAGCATACCATACGGTGGAGCAGACAATGGTGGAGCATGTATGCTCTTATTCACTAATGTGGTAGTTAAACTTTAGAGCGAGAGTTCTTTTGTCGAACTTTTCTTTTCCCAAGTACCTGGAGAAAAACCCTAATCCTAGCAGAGATTGTCCAAGCAGATAATAGGTACAGATAATACCTTATGTAGTTGCCCTAAACAAAGACCTAATATCTTCATCCACTCCACTTTCCATACAGAACATCCTTTATTTAACCATACTTCCATAGAGAACAGGCATTATTTAATCTAATCCTTCAGTACAATTTTCTTTTGTTCAAATGTTCATATTGTTCAAATACCTACCTATGTTCAAATGTTCATATTGTTCAAATACCTACCTATGTTCAAATGTTCATATTATACGGACCTGCTCCCCTGTGTATGTGGCCCACGGAGTACCTGCCAACTGCCAATGTAGCATGTGGCCCGCATATACATGGAAGTTGGAAATCCCCGAGTTTCCACTTCTCTACTTGAGCTTTGAATAAGTAAAAAAAATCCCTGAATAGAGAGATGAAACAGAATGGAAGTTTTCAATGACTCGACGGAGGAAGAAAGGAGTATGGGGAAATTCAATGCGCGAGCTTACATACGTAGTAGAGTGCAGACAAAGAGATTCGTATAAGCTCAACCCATCTTTCTACACCTAAGCCTGTGAGTGGACTTTTTCCCATCCTTTGGGGCAGTTGCCACGACACCGAAGCCTCAAGTTGGGCTTTTTGTGTATGGAGTTAATCTGGAGGGGCGGACAAAAGTCTCGCTTTGTCATTGGCTGTCACTCTTGGCTAGTTCAAGTTGATGTTAAACAGGGTATCTCTTCTATCTCGGTGACATCCGATTTTCGCCAGTCAGCCCAATCAGAGACGTCTAAACCGAAAAAGAAAAAGGGGAAAGCGGTTTCAAAACATAGGAAAGAGTGAAAACGACACTCCCCTTCCTTGCTCTCGGTCGGATCTTTTCAAACGTCATAAAAGTCATGACAGAAGTAAAGGATATTAAATAAGGATAAGATGGGGCGGGAAAGGGGAATGGAAGGGTGGGAATGAAAATTACTTTCCTCCTCACGATGCGATGCAGTGTTGCATGGAGGGCGAAAGGATTCCAAACGTCATAAAAGTCATGACAGAAGTAAAGGATATTAAATAAGGATAACATGGGGCGGGAAAGGGGAATGGAAGGGTGGGAATGAAAATTACTTTCCTCCTCACGATGCGATGCAGTGTTGCATGGAGGGCGAAAGGGAGCGGTGCCGGGTAAGAGGGGTTCAGCAGGGGGGATGTTGCCAGTTGCCGGGTAAGAGGGGTTCAGCTGGGTGTAGAACTGGTAGAAGGGGTACTCCAGGAGTGTCGCGAAGGGAAGGGATTTTGGGCGGAAAGGGTACGACGGGGTTAGGATTACCACGGGCTCGAAGGGAGTGTCTTGGGGGGTGGGGTGAGGTTGTCGTGGGGTTGAATGGATGCCACGAGGCAGAATGGGTGTTTAGTTTTAACAGACTAGGAATGGAGTTCAGGGGTAGAAGGGGTTTCCACGGGTTAGAACGGTTTCAATGCGACAGTGTCAAGGGGTTTAGGGTTTCCAAGGCGGTAGAGACGAAGAACCAAGGGGTTTAGGGTTTTCAACACGGCATCGGCAGCGAGGGAATGGCAGTGTCAAGGGGTTTATGGTTTCCAAGGCGGTAGACAGGAAGTATCAAGGGGTAGGTACATAGGTGTCCAAGGCGGTAGAGACGAAGAACCAAGGGGTTCAGGGTTTTCAACACGTCATCGGCAGCGAGGGAATGTCAAGGGGTTTAGGGTTTCCAAGGCAGTAGAAAGGAAGTGTCAAGGGGTTCAGGGTTTTCAACACGGCATCGGCAGCGAGGGAATGTCAAGGGGTTTAGGGTTTCCAAGGCGGTAGAGACGAAGAACCAAGGGGTTCAGGGTTTTCAACACGGCATCGGCAGCGAGGGAATGTCAAGGGGTTTAGGGTTTCCAAGGCAGTAGAAAGGAAGTGTCAAGGGGTACAGGGTTCCAAGGCGACAGAGACGAAGTATCAAGGGGTTTAGGGTTTCCAAGGCGCCAAAGAGGGAGTGTCAAGGGGTATAGGGTATCCAAGGCGGTAGAGACGAAGTGTCAAGGGGTATAGGCTTTTAGCGCGGTAGAAAGGGAGTGTTGAAGGGAAGAGTTTCCCTCTAGCTACGGGATAGGAGGGAAGGACTACAGGACATGAGGTGGCCGTGGGGGGGAGGGTGTCACATGACGTGCTTTCACATATTCTATAGTACAAGTCTCCGCATAGCACCGACCTAGACAATGTTGTCAAGGGGTATAGGCTTATAGCGCGGTAGAAAGGGAGTGTTGAAGGGAAGAGTTTCCCTCTAGCTACGGGATAGGAGGGAAGGACTACAGGACATAAGGTGGCCGTGGGGGGGAGGGTGTCACATGACGTGCTTTCACATATTCTATAGTACAAGTCTCCGCATAGCACCGACCTAGACAATGTTAAGAACAGGGGTGAAGAGGAGGAAAAGGGGAAAGAAAACGAGGAGGGAAGAGAGGAAGAGATGTAAAAGGGGAAAGAACACGAGGAGGAAAGGGAGAATGAGGGGGAAGAGATACAAAGAAGAAGAGAGAGGGCACACGTACACCTGTGCTGTGACCTAAATAGAACGACAATGTGTGCATAGCTGATTTAGCTGGGTGTGCTTGCTCTATAATCTGTAGCTCCTGTATTTTCCTTAACATCTGCCAGTGCTACAATTCTCAAATCAACTCATATTATTATGCTGACACATTTTTGTAGTAGTCGATCTGAAAAACTTCTTTTTCCAAGTGCACCATTCCCTTCAAAATTATCTGAGGTCTCACACTCCCAAGCAGGACAAAAATAAAATTAACACAAAATATCACAATATATGAGGACAAAACAATACTGGAAGTACACATAACCAATTCACCCCAAAGTGATTAATCTATTGCAAAATTTTTGGCTAAAATGTTCACCGATGGGAAAAAAGACATCTTGCAGTGGCCTGACAATGGTTGATTCATAGACACAATAGAAATATACTATTTGCTCGAGTAGATTCCCCATCTAAAAATTCTAGCTATAAGGGGTTCAGCAGGGGGATGTTGCCAGTTGCCGGGTAAGAGGGGTTCAGCTGGTGTAGAAGTGGTAGAAGGGGTACTCCAGGAGTGTCGCGAAGGGAAGGGATTTTGGGGAGTGTCTTGGGGGGTGGGGTGAGGTTGTCGTGGGGTTGAATGGATGCCACGAGGCAGAGTGGGTGTTTAGTTTTTACAGACTAGGAATGGAGTTCAGGGGTAGAAGGGGTTTCCATGGGTTAGAACGGTTTCAATGCGGCAGTGTCAAGGGGTTTAGGGTTTCCAAGGCAGTAGAAAGGAAGTGTCAAGGGGTACAGGGTTCCAAGGCGACAGAGACGAAGTATCAAGAGGTTTAGGGTTTCCAAGGCGCCAGAGAGGGAGTGTCAAGGGGTATAGGGTTTCCAAGGCGGTAGAGACGAAGTGTCAAGGGGTATAGGTTTTTAGCGCGGTAGAAAGGGAGTATTGAAGGGAAAAGTTTCTCTCTAACTACAGGATAGGAGGGAAGGACTACAGGACATGAGGTGGCCGTGGGGGGGAGGGTGTCACATGACATGCTTTCATATATTCTATAGTTATAGTACAAGTCGCCGCATAGCACCGACCTAGACAATGTTAAGAACAGGGGTGAAGAGGAGGAAAAGGGGAAAGAAAACGAGGAGGGAAGAGAGGAAGAGATGTAAAAGGGGAAAGAACACGAGGAGGAAAAGGGGAATGAGGGGGAAGAGATACAAAGGAGAAGAGAGAGGGCACACGTACACCTGTGCTGTGACCTAAATAGAACGACAATGTGTGTGCATAGCTGATTTAGCTGGGTGTGCTTGCTCTATAATCTATAGCTCCTGTATTTTCCTTAACATCTACCAGTGCTACAATTCTCAAATCAACTCATATTATGCTGACACATTTTTGTAGCAGTAAATCTGAAATGCTTCTCTCTGTCTGCAAAACGGTTCAAAATGATCCTAAATTATCATTTTCATCAGGCCTCACACTATGAAGCAGGACAAAAACAAATTCATCAAAACCCAACCAGTGCTACAATTCTCAAATCAACTCATATTATTATGCTGACACATTTTTGTAGCAGTAGATCTGAAATGCTTCTCTTTGTCTACAAAACGGTTCAAAATGATCCTAAATTATCATTTTCATCAGGCCTCACACTATGAAGCAGGACAAAAACAAAGTCATCAAAACCCAGCAAGAAATGAAAAAAAAAAAAAAAAAAAAAAAAAAAAAAAAAAAAAAAAAAAAAATTTGGGGGAATCATTTTCTGGGGTAAGTTCCACAATCTATACATAGATTCTAGCTATAACTGCTTAGCGTGTGCCCGTATGCACGGCAGTGTTGTTATTTGATGAGCTATTACTGCTATTAGTATTCAAGAAAGCGTGTGGAGATGATTGGGAACATATTTTCCCGAGTTAATTGCAGCGACATTGTGTTTCAACCTTTGTTGAGGTGGTGTCACCTCATCACCAATTAAGAGATCACCTAAATGTTGTTTTTTTCTTCTTCTTCTTCTTCTTCTTTAGAGGTCTGATAGAGGAAACTGTAACATCGGTGGTACCTATTATCGTCCCGCAAATCGAAGACAGTATAGGATAGGGGAAAGCCAACTGTTGGGACAAAGTTCGCCTCGGACGGGAATCAAACTCGCGACCTAGCACTTGCAAGGCAGGCGTGCTAACCTCGAAGAAGGCTCGTCCTTTTAATATTTAGATCACCTAAATGTTTTTTTTTTTTCCTTCTTCTTTAGAGGTCTGATAGAGGTAACTGTAACATCGGTGGTACCTATTATCGACACGCAAATCGAAGACAGGATAGGATACGGGAAAGCCAACTGTTGGGACTAAGTTCGCCTCGAACGGGAATCAAACTCCCGACCTAGCGCTTGCAAGGCAGGCGTGCTAACCTCGAAGAGGGCTCGTCCAGGCGTCCTTTTAATATTGGGCTTGGTTTTAGGCAATATTGTACAATGGGGAATCCCGTACATGCGTTAAAAACAAGTGAAAAATAGGATGACGTATTGTGGTGCAATATTGTGCACTCAACTCGTTTATTAGGATGGATGGCTCAGAAGAACGAGGTAATGAAGAAAACACACTTCCAAGAAATGCATGAAATTAAAATTACCGCTTAAATTAAACGAAATTAACCCCCGAGTTGATTCTCTAAGTTGAGATGCTTGGTTGGAAGGACTTTTCAGCCTCATCCGACCAGACCAAACAACTAGATTTAATACGAGCTTCAGCTAGTCTTACGACCAATTGACAACAACTGGTTGATATTTTATTACTACATACTTTCCATGTTTCATCAGGAAAACAAAATAAGAAGGGTAAAATAGAGACAGACAAAAAAGAGGAAAAATAAATGCAACATAAAATTGTACATACAAAACAAAATAAATGTTTGAGACTCTATCTTACTTTGGCCTTGACAAGTACGTCTCATCTCAAACTATCCATGTGTTTGCTCCCAACTGCCAATACTACCATGTGCCTCACATTAACAAGGGCAATTTTTTCTGCTAATAATGCTGCTAACGTGTTAATAAACTGACTCAACGGGCTACCCTGGACAAGGGGGATATAGGGGGCTAATGACCTCTCCTAATACGCCGCGCTGGTTGCCCTTCGAGTTAATTTCCGGCCTATGGGCTTGTGAACTTGTCTGGGTAGCACAAGGGTCCGGGTTCAATCCCAAATTGACAAGGTATGTTTTTTTTGGGCTCGTTTTTCAAGATTTTTACCATTTGAGAATAAGAAGGTTATTTAAAATTTGCTAAATATTCTAAAGATTAAGGCTAAGTGGAAGAGAATGCTTCAGACATACGAATCGCACTAAATGTTTTTCAGTCCTAACACCAAGAGTTATCATTATCATGCAGAACAAGTTTAAATCAAAGACCAATCTTTTGACTTTTTTTAAAAAAAAGCTAAATCGATTGAAGAAGCTATTCAGCAATTCAGCTCTTTAGAAATTTCAAAGTCATCTCACTGGCGTATTAGAATAGAATATTCGCGTTTCTTTTGTTTCCCACTTCTTTCCTTCTTTCTAATCTTCTTTGTTACAATCTTAGCCACGAACAACGCGATTCTTGCGCGAAGTATAACAACACAAATCAGAACCAAGACAGACAGCAAGGTCATTCGTCTGGCCTTCGAGCAGATTCAAGCATAGAGTACAATGGGAGTCAGATGTTTTTATTTTATTTATTTTTTTAATTTTTATTCCTAACTTGTTGACTAGTCTTTGGGGATGGATGACTTTATTTTTTATTTATTTATTTATTTTTTGAAATTTTAATAGGTTATATATAATTCAATGTACACAAATACAGGAAAATACAAACGAAAGGCGAAATTACTACCTCGGGCAATCTCTACCATTCAACCCTGCCTGGGACAACTATCACCGGGTCAGTTTTCTCATATGACTATGGCCTAAAAGTTCAAGACAAAACCTAGCATGCAGTCAGTCACTTGAGTCAGGGAAAGTTCAACATGGAAAAGAAGTCACGTTATCCCTACCTTGATGGTGATCAGGAGGGGGCCCTCCTGATTACTCCGGGAGTTCAATCCCGCCCGAGATGCGAAATTTTACCCTCAACATTGAAAATCTGGCATGTGCCGGAAAACGCACAAAACGGCAACAGTTCAAAGCTGTGGTACGCGGGATGCCTGACCTATATACTTATATTGATATAACTCATAATGGTGATCAGGAGGAGGCCCTCCTGATTACTCCGGGAGTTCAATCCCGCCCGAGATGCGAAATTTTACCCTCAACATTGAAAATCTGTGCCGGAAAACGCACAAAACGGCAACAGTTCAAAGCTGTGGTACGCGGGATGCCTGACCTATATACTTATATTGATATAGCTCATATATAATTATACATATACTTATATTGACATAGCTCTCCATGAGGCGGGGCTAACACGCTTTATTACCTACTGGCGTCATTGGTGTCCAAATAATTAGAGTGTGCGAGGCCAAGTTCCTAAAAAAAAGTACCTACGTAAGTCGAAAAATTGTAACTCATCGTTGCCATAAACTCTCTTTTGAAATTCAGCACACAGAAGTGTATCCGAGTACCTACGTAAGTCGAAAAATTGTAACTCATCGTTGCCATAAACTCTCTTTTGAAATTCAGCACACAGAAGTGTATCCGAATTCCGAAACTCGTCGCGGAACTCTCGGAAGTAGAGATAAAATTGATTAGATTAGAGTGTCAAAATGCTAAGATGCCTGGGAAACAACCGGAAATAAATTGATGCTACTTATGTATAACAAAACCAGAACTCTCGGAAGTAGAGAAAAAATTGATTAGATTAGAGTGCCAAAATGCTAAGATGCCTGGGAAACAACCGGAAATAAATTGATGCTACTTATGTATAACAAAACCAGCTTCAAATCTTCGACAGCAAAAAACTCTCGGAAGTAGAGAAAAAATTGATTAGATTAGAGTGTCAAAATGCTAAGATGCCTGGGAAACAACCGGAAATAAATTGATGCTACTTATGTATAACAAAACCAGCTTCAAATCTTCGACAGCAAAAAATAAAACGAGCGGGAGAAAGAAATGGGAGAGGCCAAAACGTGATTTTAAGCATGAACGTGCAAAAATTCGTTCCTAAGAAAGCTAAAAATAGCCTCCCATTGCGTCATTACTTCAGTCGAAAATATCGTTAAAAAAAAACATACTCTAAATTTGGAATAAATTCGAGCTCCACAAAAATAAATGTAATGCAAAATGAACAAGAATATGGTAATTGGTAAATGATGGATGTCGAAGAAGAAAATCAGAGCATAGATTTAGGTGAAATGCAGGGGCTGTGTTGCTTTTGAACATGTAAAACGTGATTTTAAGCATGAACGTGCGAAAATTCGTTCCTAAGAAAGCTAAAAATAGCCTCCCATTGCGTCATTACTTCAGTCGAAAATATCGTAAAAAAAACATACTTACTCTAACTCTAAATTTGGAATAAATTCGAGCTCCGCAAAAATAAATGCAATGCAAAATGAACAAGAACATGGTAATTGGTAAATGATGGATGTAAAAAAACATACTCTAAATTTGGAATAAATTCGAGCTCCGCAAAAATAAATGCAATGCAAAATGAACAAGAACATGGTAATTGGTAAATGATGGATGTCGAAGAAGAAAATCAGAGCATAGATTTAGGTGAAATGCAGGGGCTGTGTTGCTTTTGAACATGCCAAATGTTATTGATAAAAGATAATAATTATGTTATGTAGGTATCAATTTAGGAATAAACTTTTAAAAATACCATTGTAGAAAATACCTATTAAGTTGTTGTGACATCAAGATTTTGTGAAATGGGAAGTGCAAAATTGCTTTCAGAAAATGAAGCCCTGCTCCTCTGCACTTTGCAATGCCTGTGCCAGGCCATGTTCAAATTCCCTAGTCCCTACTAAGTATTACTAAAATGAAAATACTCATGTGTAATGGTCATTTTTCCCCCAAGGGCATCTATTTTTACTTTCCTTATCCTATTTATGTTTGTGTATGGAACTACAAACTTAGGTATGAACCTAGGTATGTACTTGATGTGGATCAACAAGCGGGGCCCGTCCCTCCGGGAATTTTTTGATCTTGGGTAAAGAAAATCAGTATTTATGTACCTACCTATTTTATTTAATATTCAGTTTATTATTATTCTTGATTTGATTTTTTGATGCTTGATGTGGATCAAAAAACCAAACCAGCAGTTTTATGGATAAAAAGGACCTTGACCATCAATCTGTGGATCCAAAGTCTACCAAGCTAAACACTAAAGTGACTAAAGTGAGGGGAAAAAAACGTCAAATTTCAAAGAACAGGCATCATTTTCCCATGGTTGAAGATACCCTGCAGGGACAATGCACCACAGCTTCCTGTACTGTCAAATTTTGGTCCTAAAAATGAGCCATTAAAAATTAATTTGAAAATTCTAAAATAATAATAATAATAAAACCTCAATCCATGGATATAATTTTTGGTTCAATTTTACCGAAGCCTAATTAAAGGGGAGAAAAGTTACATTAAGCAATAATCACAATGTTGAAGATTTTACTTAGGTACTGTTAATTTTATCCCCCCCTTTTTTTCATAAGTTAAAGAATAATGTTAATTTTATAAAAATTAATAGAAGACCTTGTTTATGCGACCCAAATAGGGCTGAAAAGTCCCTTTATCCCCGTCAATTTGTTGAGAAAAGTAGCAAATAAAAATGAATAAAAGGAGGGTATAAGGAATGCAAAATTCAATTATTACCTTTGAGTGCGCTTCATTTTGAAGTTAAAACAGCTTTACTGTTTGCTCCAACATGTTTCCGGGTCGACTCAAACATAAAATTTGTACGAAATCATCTATGGCAAAGTTTGGCCAAAAATGTCACCACTCGATGGAAAAATGACACCTTGCAGTGGCCTGGTTGATTCATAGACACAATAGAAATATACTATTTGCTCGAGTAGATTCCCCCATCTAAAGATTCTAGCTATAGCTTACTGCTCAGACTATTTTCTGGGGTAAGATCCACAATCTATACATAGATTCTAGCTATAACTGCTTAGCGTGTGCCCGTATGCACGGCAGTGTTATTATTTGATGAGCTATTACTGCGCTCCATGAAAATTTGAAAATTGTGTGCTATATTTTCCTTCCCTGATTTTTCCGAAATAAATTAATTTTGTATTTGTGGTACCTCTGTAAGTTCCAAAGAGAACTCAAATCCATAGAAGAAAAACTTCACGGAGGTAACGAAACAGTGAACTCTTCACCACCTCAAGAAAAAAGTGGAGCTGCCATTTGGAAAGGCGGGATTCCATTTACGAACGAATAGGTACGTAGGTTACTAGGTAGGTACCTACCTACTTATTTCATCAACCTTTACTGAAGAAAGGGCATTAACTTTACCTACGGCCTGAGTTCATCGTGGTTAAAGTCACCTAGCAGTTTGGCTGGAATCAAATAAGCGTGCTGACGAGGCTTAATGGCCAGCATTGTGTAAGATAATCCCGGTCACCATTTCATTTAACAACCACGAACTTTGCTCACCATCAGATTTTCTTATTTCGTCAACCTTTACTGAAGAATGAGCATTAACTTTACCTACGGCCTGAGTTCATCGTGGTTAAAGTCACCTTGCAGTTTAGCTGAAATCAAACAAGCGTGTTGACGAGGCTTAATGGCCAGCATTGTGTAAGATAATCCCGGTCACCATTTCATTTAACAACCACGAACTTTGCTCACCATCAGATTTTTTTTTTTTTCTTTACAGGGCTCGATCCCGTGTAGCCAACTCGTAAAAATGTATTCCCATTCCCCAGCTATCCTAACTACAGTGCACTATTATACGGATCAAAAGCCAAAGCCACCTGGTGTGGACGCATTATGACCCTTGGCCGAGATAAATATATGTGGGTTATATCAGATGTACGTGTGTATGGTTAGAATAAAATGTACCTACAAATAAAAGACAACAGTAAAACTTACAAAAATAAATCTCTCAACAGTTAAGTTTATTTCATACCCATACAGACTTCACGAGGTTTTTACGCCCGTGGGTTGTTTAGGTGCTATCAGTCCATTCAGCATATCAAACGTATTCCCATCCGGTCGTACGGAGAAAATATAGCCCTCCTCCGAGCGAACATTGAGAAATCCAAAGTCATCGATACCGATAATTTTCACCTGCTGTGCTTCCCCCCGCTCTGACACCACGGTAACATTGACATTATTATGCAGCCAGTGCTTGTAGTATAGGTCGTAGATCTCATCAAAGTCACCTTCCATGAGTTGTTCCAAATGATTAAACACCAGAGCAAAGTATTGCTCATAGGAGAGTAGAGGGGAGCTCGGATTGGCTGAGAAGATACTATTGAGACATGTGGTGGGTTGTGAGTTATCCAGGTTCATCCCTACACCTATGTTACACACAGCCATCTGACTCTCAAACGTGGAGAGAATAGAACTTGTCACTATAATACCGCCTAGCTTGACATTACCATTCACATAGAGATCATTGGGCCACTTGATACCCAGGTCTATATCCTGATTGAAAGACTTGACTGCTAGCACAATACTAATGGCCACAATGTGTTGAATGAGAGGCAAATGCTTACCGAGCTGAGATTTCAGATCGATATGTAGTTGCATAGAGAACATGGCACAGCCAGGGGGACTAAGCCAGATGTTATTGGACCGGCCAGTCCCTTGGGTCTGCTGCCTGGGTATAACAGTTAGTCCATGGAGCAGTGTGGGACCATCTAGTACATTATGAGAGGAAGACATGACACCCGAGTATATTACAAGTTGGCCTAACTTCTTCGTGTTCAAATGTCGATAGTACTCGTCCACATTGAAATCAGATGGCGCCTCATTCACAAGGATAGGCATATACGCTTCACTAGGCGCTCTGGACGCGGCGCTTTGACAAAACTCGAGCTCCATTTTCTTCATCTGGAGTGGAGCAGTGTGGGACCATCCAGTACATTATGAGAGGAAGACATAACACCCGAGTATATTACAAGTTGACCTAACTTCTTCGTGTTCAAATGTCGATAGTACTCGTCCACATTGAAATCAGATGGCGCCTCATTGACAAGGATAGGCATGTACGCTTCACTAGGCGCTCTGGACGCGGCGCTTTGACAAAACTCGAGCTCCATTTTCTTCATCTGGACGACGCTTTGTGTTTTCTTCGTATATAACTTACGAGCTGTGTCCAGAAGTTTAGTTTTGGCCTCGGGGTGGCCTATCAGATAACCAGCTGTGTATACCATCTTGAGGACTTGACTTCGAATCACCATCAAGAAGATAAATATAGCTGAGCTTCCAACAAGTGTAGAAACTGACTTGATATTGACGTTAGAAATAAATTAATGTTTCCATACTTTTCAGTTTCGTTTTCAAAAGATTTGTAAGAAATCACGTGTTCATTGAACGGTCTGACTAGATACCAGTACATTATGAGAGGAAGACATGACACCCGAGTATATTACAAGTTGACCTAACTTCTTCGTGTTCAAATGTCGATAGTACTCATCCACATTGAAATCAGATGGCGCTTCATTCACAAGGATAGGCATATACGCTTCACTAGGCGCTCTGGACGCGGCGCTTTGACAAAACTCGAGCTCCATTTTCTTCATCTGGACGACGCTTTGTGTTTTCTTCGTATATAACTTACGAGCTGTGTCCAGAAGTTTAGTTTTGGCCTCGGGGTGGCCTATCAGATAACCAGCTGTGTATACCATCTTGAGGACTTGACTTCGAATCACCATCAAGAAGATATAGCTGAGCTTCCAACAAGTGTAGAAACTGACTTGATATTGACGTTAAAAATAAATTAATGTTTCCATACTTTTCAGT
This sequence comes from Diaphorina citri, assembly GCF_000475195.1. Classification (NCBI taxonomy): domain Eukaryota; kingdom Metazoa; phylum Arthropoda; class Insecta; order Hemiptera; family Psyllidae; genus Diaphorina; species Diaphorina citri. The sequence goes on from NW_007377691.1 coordinate 242,937, forward strand.
TTCGTTTTCAAAAGATTTGTAAGAAATCACGTGTTCATTGAACCGTCTGACTAGATACAAGTAGTAAGGTAGGTACTTTAGATATCTTCGATAGTTGAACTATTTATAATATGTTAAGGTATATAAAAAATTTCAGCTATGTTTACCATGTAGGTACAGCTTTGGGTGTATTATTTAGTTAAGTAATTCTTGTTTCTAGTGTGTATTATTCGTATACTTTTAATTCAGCCTTTTTAATAAGTGTTTCTTCTATTATATTTTTTGGTTTCGTATTTAGGTATTAGCTTTGTTTCTTAGAAGTTGTTCTTTGTACTATTGATCTTTCTCTGTTTTCTATCCAAATCTCTTTCTTCTCTTCTTGCTTTTTGGGGTTGATGTTTTTCTTTTGTACTCTCTAAAAATTCAAATGTCTTGCTGTTATAAAATTGTGTCTCCTGTTCTTCCTGCTTTTGGGTGTTTTTCTTTCAATTTCCTTCTGTCGTGGCAAGTGTGGCAGTTATTTCGACTGTGTAAGTGTGGTAGTTATAGGCCGGTCTCAAAAGTAGATCTGCATGAAGTTGTTTTTCTTCTGGAAGCCAAATGTTTCATAGAAGGGAATCATATGATCTGCACAGTCCAGAGTGAGCTTGTAGCATTGGAAATGTTTGGCCAACTTCACCAGAACGGCAATCAGACTAAAACCAAAAGAAACAAGAGCAACTATAAAAAAAAAAATCATTCAAATTAATTAAAGTTTTTAAAAAATCTAAGCTTGGTTGGTTGGTAGCGCGTCTGCCTTGTAAGCGCTAGGCCGCGAGTTCGATTCCCGCCCGGGGCGGATTTTATCCTGAACGAATAATGTTCGCTCTTGAAACTGCTGGCTTTCTCCTATCCTGTCTTCCTTCTCTCTTCGATTTCGGGACAGTAGGACCTTAGCAGTTACAGTTCCCTCTATCAAACCTCTTGAAAAAAAAAATCAAATCCCTATCACGAAGGCGCGCGAGCGTCAAGAGTTTGAAGCGCCGCCGGCCTATATTAACACGAAATGGAGTTTCATGTTTTTCAGCTACTTAATACATAGGTCAACCTCGGATTGAACTCAATCCCGAGACCATCCAAGGTAAATCTCGACCTAAAGGGATTGAATTGAAAACTCACAGCTTTCCCAGCTCCTTGCCTCGGTACGTGTCGTCTACTACAACTTCCTCTATCTTGCCCTTGAGTGCACACTCATGAATGAACTTCTGCTCCAGTATAAGAGACCCAGTGCCTATGACTTGCTTGGTCCTAGTGTCCTCTATAACAGTCACCAAATAGTCCTGACTTGCTTTCATACGATGGAACCGCTCTGCGAAATGAAAGACATTGGATGTAGGTAACTTGCTCTAGAAATCAGCTTAACCCCACACACAAAAAGCCCAAACTGAGGCTTAAATGTAGGGGCTGGTCAGCCCCAAAGGACGGGTTGAGCTTCTACGTATCTACGAATCTGCTCTAGAAATGGTGTTGAGATTTAAGAGTGAATGAGTTATAAAAAAAGAATTAATGAGCAACCTCCCTGGCCGAATTTGTATGACACTCGGCTTGCACGCCGGAGGTCCCGGGTTTGATTCCCGGCTGAGTCGAAGTTTTTTCGACTCTGTGTTTGGAGTTCGGGGTGCACTCAGCCTCGTGAGGACAATAATTGTCCTCACGAGGCTGAGTGAGTAGCTGCTTTAATCGAGCAGCGACCAGTGCAATACATAAGTACACCAAGATAACACATTGTTGGTAGATATTGTGATGTCTCGAGTAATAGAGATATAAATAATGACAAAAAATAATAAAATTGGAAACAAGTTTTATTTGAATGACATTTGATTATAAGTTCATGAACTTGAACTTCCATTACATTGGCACCTGGCAGTCAAGCAATGTTTATGCCTAAAATAATTTCACACAAATAGCATGACTGTTTTGCAGTTGAATGGGTGACCATATGAGACAAAACAGGGCACACTCACCCTTAATATAATAATTCAAGAGTTCATTGAAATTCATGCAAAAAGGAATGGCATAAAAGCATGATATGACATGACCTTAACAGTTGAAGGACTGTCCCTCACATTCTCAAGTGCCAAGGAAAAAAGTCACCTTAACTCAGACTGGGTATAAAAAGTGTCATGCAATCAAAGTAGGTTTATGAAAAGCAATATTGTTTACCAGACATTTTTAACACAAACACCAAATAATCTCTTGGGATTCTTCAGTTTCAGAAATAAGAAGCTCAACTTATACACAAATATCCACCTCTTATCAAAGGTCTTTTAAAAAAACAAAAGAATTTAAAGGTCTTACCATCGTTTCCTGATGTTAAAATGAAAAGAAATGAACAGGCGTTAATGACGTGTACGCTGGTGACAAGAGTGAATGAGTTATAAAAAAAGAATTAATGAGCAACCTCCGTGCTCGAATTTGTATGACGCTCGGCTTGCACGCCGGAGGTCCCGGGTTCTATTCCCGGCGGGGTCGCAGTTTTTTCGACTCTGTGTTTGGAGTTCGGGGTGCACTCAACCTCGTGAGTAGCTACTTTAATCGAGCAGCGACCAGTGGCGTCTTCACCAGTGTAAAAAGATTGTTGAAATATGGAAATTGATTGCAAAGGAAACACTTAGTAATGCTGTGATACCCACTTGTGAAAAGGCTCTGCTTTAACACAAATAAATTCAAGAAAATTTCTCCCCTCAGGTAGAGACCCTAGGACTCCTAAAATGGAGCATCCCCCCCCCATCCCCCCCAAGAAAGTCCTTTATACGGGCCTGCTTCCCTGTGTATGTGGCCCGCGAAGTACCTGCCAATGCAGAATGGGGCCCGCATACAATAAGACCTTAGGAGTTCCCTCTATCAAACCTCTTGGAAAAAAAAAAAATTAAATCCTAAATCCCTATCACGAAGGCGCGCGAGCGTCAAGAGTTTGAATCGCCGCCGGCCTATATTAACACGAAATGGAGTTTCATGTTTTTCAGCTACTTAATACATATAGGTCAACCTCGGATTGAACTCAATCCCGAGACAATCCAAGGTACATCTCGACCTAAACGGATTGAATTGAAAACTCACAGCTTTCCCAGCTCCTTGCCTCGGTACGTGTCGTCTACTACAACTTCCTCTATCTTGCCCTTGAGTGCTATGTTATGTAGGTATCAATTTAGGAATAAACTTTTAAAAATATCACAATACCATTGTAGAAAATACTTATTAAATTGTTGTGACATCAAGATTTTTTGAAATGGGAAGTGCAAAATTGCTTTCAGAAAATGAAGCCTTGCTCCTCTGCACTTTGCAATGCCTGTGCCACCAGGCCATGTTCAAATTCCCTAGTCCCTACTACCTATGTATTACTAAAATGAAAATACTCATGTGTAATGGTCATTTTTCCCCCAAGGGTAACTATTTTTACTTTCCTTATCCTATTTATGTTTGTGTATGGAACTACAAACTTAGGTATGAACCTATAGGTATGTACTTGATGTGGATCAAAAAAAACAAACCAGCAGTTTTATGGATAAAAAGGACCTTGACCATCAATCTGTGGATCCAAAGTCTACCAAGCTAAACACTAAAGTGAGGGGGGGAAAAATGTCAAATTTCAAAGAACACGCATCATTTTCCCATGGTTAAAGATACCCTGCAAGGACAATGCACCACAGCTTCCTGTACAGTCAAATTTTGGTCTTAAAAATGAGCCGTCAATAATTAATTTGAAAATTCTAAAATAATAATAATAAAACCTTAATCCATGGATACAATTTTTGGTTCAATTTTACCAAAGCCTAATTAAAGGAGAGAAAAGCTTGACCCCTAATCTAAATTAACTAGGGCCAAATTCCGATAACTTTACACTTCATATTTTACAACCATTAGTTAAAGGTTTTCACGCTCATACTTCCAAGTAAAGAGCCAAATGCAAAGTTTGGTGTATTAAAGAATGCCTTTCTCCCAGGAAAACCAAGATTTGCCAATGTTAAGTGAAGAATGTGGAATCACAAAATGAGAATTGCATACTGTGTTGTTTTCAGGGACCACCTCATAGGTTGTCATTAATACTAGAATCAACTATAGTTTTGCACTCTGATGCCAAACCCTATGAATCAAACTACATAGGGTGTACTATAAAATATCCCTAAATTGCATGATTTGTTTGAGAAATCTTCATTTCCATGTTTACGCACAATATCTGCAACATTGGAATGTTACAAATGTCAGACCTCATAGGTTGTCATTAATACTAGAATCAACTATAGTTTTGCACTCTGATGCCAAACCCTATGAATTAAACTACATAGGGTGTACTATAAAATATCCCTAAATTGCATGATTTGTTTGAGAAATCTTCATTTCATTTCCATGTTTACGCACAATATCTGCAACATTGGAATGTTACAAATGTCATGCTTTCACCATGCTCGTTTGTACTGCATTAGATAGTATGATGCAATGCAATGGACTAGGATAGTTCAATTTCAATAATCAATACCATTCCGTTCTCGAATCTTGCATGACCTATTTCCTGATTTCTGACACAAATTCTCGAGACTTGTTATGTACACAAACCTTCATATTTCAATAATTAACATAATGGGAAATTTCGGAGATGTTCCTTTTCATGGACTAATATAAAAATAAAATAAAAAACCACTCATAATGAGCCAACATTAATGACTAAAAATGGTAAATAAAATAGTCACAATATTGTCGCTGGTAATTAAATTAATTACCATCACGAGGAAATATACTAATGTCGCATAGACAAGGTACCTACTTGATGTGTATGGAACAGGAATAATAACACTGTGTGAGAAACATACAAACTTATTTTCATTGTGGAAACAGCGGTGACTAACTTGATTAGGTCTCAATTCTCAATTTTTTTTTAGCTTTGATCTTTGATAGAGGGATCTTAATAACGGAGGTGTTCTCGTCTCGAAAACGAAGGGAGAAGAAGAAGGCCAGGAGAAAGGCAGCCGTTCAGAGAACGAACCTTACCTATCAGGTTAGTTATTGTAAGATACAGTTCGCCCCGGGCGAAAATTAAATCCGTAATCTAGCGCTTATAGGGCAGGCGAGCTTCCAAAAACATACAAACTTATTTTCATTGTGGAAACAGCGGTGACTAACTTGATTAGGTCTCAATTCTCATTTTTTTTACTTTCTATTACTACAGTATAGCGGAGCCATACTAGTAATGAAAGTATTGCAATCGGTCCAAATTTTTAGCTTTGATCTTTGATAGAGGGATCTTAATAACGGAGGTCTTCTCGTCTCGAAATCGAAGGGAGAAGAAGAAGGACAGGAGAAAGGCAGCCGTTCAGAGAACGAACCTTACCTATCACCTATCAGGTTAGTTATTGTAAGATACAGTTCGCCCCGGGCGAAAATTAAATCCGTAATCTAGCGCTTATAGGGCAGGCGAGCTTCCTTGCTAATTAGACTGGCAAAAGAAAATTAAATAGAGGAATCCGAGAGTGAGTTAACTCAACGCTCAACATACCTACTTAAAAAAAAGAAAAAAGACTATAAATTACCTACTCGATTGTAGGTGAAAAAACAGCAGAACATCCAAATTTTAAAAGACTCAAGACTGTCGAATATTTTATTGTCTGATAAAGTTTCGGGGAAATGAATTAAGGTGGGACGTCTTATCAACTTTGGACACCGCCTCTACAGTACGCATAACAGGTATTGAGATCACTCCAAGGTCATTTGCCTTAGTACCTAGGTGATAACGTGTCGGACTGCCATACAAGAAAACTCCACTGACTTCTGACTTTGAGCTAGGGAAGACGTTAACTCAGTAATTCAGCACTCAGTAGTAAGACTAGTAACTATACTGCTTGTTAAGGAAGACATTAACTGAGTAGCTCAGTAATTAGAACTGAGTAGCTCAGTAGTTAGAACACTACCTACTTAGACAGCCTAGCTAGGAAGGAAAGTAGGGCGACTGCCTTGTAAGCACTAGGTCGTGAGTTCGATTCCCGCCCCGGGCGACCTTTACCAAAACTCAGAGGTTTCGTTCTTGGAAGGGACGACTTTCTCTCATTCAGCCCTCTTTTTATCTTTGATTTTGGGACAATAAGACCTCCGTTGTTACAGTTCCTTCTATCAAAACTCTTGAAAAAACATTTTCACTGATTTTGAGCGAGGGAAAACGTTTTGAACTCAGCAGTCACTACACGGCTTGTTTCAATGGAGAGGTCAGAAGTGGGTGAAAAGGTTTTGAGGGGGGGAAGGGAATACAGTGGTCATTGCACTCGCCTTGCACGCGGGAGAACCGGGTTCGACCTATGCTAGATATTAGTATTTACTAAATAGCTAAATACTAACTGACTTACAATACCTAAGTACCTAACAAGTCAAAAAAAAAAAAAAAAAAAAAAAAAAAAAAAAACTTGAATGCTCAACTGAGCATAACTTTGGCATACCCTATACCTACTTTTCTATTAAAATTATGTTAGCTTCCAAGTACTTATGCTCAACAAGTTTAAGTAGCTGCTTGATGAACATGTAAAACTAGACACTTGTACTTGCAATCCATTTTTCTCTCAACCAAAATCAGACTTTAGGACCAGGTTCCAATACCTCGTCCAGTGCACAAGGCCATTTAGTACTTTTTCCTCTAGTACCTATTTGATAAATGTTTCCACCATTGATCTTGGTAAAGTAGTACCTACATTAAATCAGTTTGGTGCAAAATCCTTAGGTAGTACCTAATTAGCTAATTACTTATTCAAGTGGCTGTTCACTCACAAGTTCACTAAAAAAGGGGAAAAAGAAGAAGAAAAAAACTCTAATCCTGTGATGTAACGATGTGAGGAACAATCTTTATTTGCATCTGCTAAGGTCAGATCAGATTCTTCGTGCTTCTTTTATGCTGGGATACAAAGAGCAGCAACACTACAAGGCAGGGATATTTCATTTAATTAATCTGGGGAAGGTTTTTCCCCCAATCAAGTACCTAAAGTAAGTCTAGGGCAAATATCTTGGGAGTTTTTCAACCAAAAGGAATATTTACACCCTAAATTTCACGACATGCCCTGCTAGGTAAAAAAAGAAGATAGCACAGGGCAAAAATTATAGAGAATCACTCATTATCTCTTCTTAAAACAGTTTGCACAACTGCTTTCTTGTGTCTCTTTGGATCATTTCTATACAAATTACAAAATATTTCTACATACATACTAGGCAAAAGTATTTTACACTTTCTTTGGTTAAAGTGACCCTTCTTTAAAACTTACAGTGCTAATAACCCCAATGAACATGGGCAAAAAACAGAGTACCTATCTTCAGGATTAATAAAATGTTAACCTGTATACCTAACTCCTGTATTCTTTGAATTTTTGAAGAAAGAATATTTTTATTGGATATGATTCATTGAAGAAAAAAAAAATCTCACAGTAGACCTACATTATCTACCAATACATAAGTACAACAAGATAACACATTGTTGACAGATATTGTGATGTCTCAAGTAATAGAGATATAAATAATGACATAAAATAATAAAATTGGAAACAAGTTTTATTTGAATGACATTTGATTATAAGTTCATGAACTTGAACTTCCATTACATTGGCACCTGGC
>NW_007377691.1:252680-254140 GCF_000475195.1 Diaphorina citri
CCTAACAAAAAAAAAAAAAAAAAAAAAAAAAAAAAAACATGAATGCTCAACTGAGCATAACTTTGGCATACCCTATACCTACTTTTCTATTAAAATTATGTTAGCTTCCAAGTACTTATGCTCAACAAGTTTAAGTAGCTGCTTGATGAACATGTAAAACTAGACACTGGTACTTGCAATCCATTTTCCTCTCAACCGAAATCAGACTTTAGGACCAGGTTCCAATACCTCGTCCAGTGCACAAGGCCATTTAGTACTTTTTCCTCTAGTATTTGATAAATGTTTCCACCATTGATCTTGGTAAAGTGGTACCTACATTAAATCAGTTTGGTGCAAAATCCTTAAGTAGTACCTAATTAGCTAATTACTTATTCAAGTGGCTGTTCACTCACAAGTTCACTAAAAAAGGGGAAAAAGAAGAAGAAAAAAACTCTAATCCTGTGATGTAACGATGTGAGGAGCAATATTTATTTGCATCTGCTAAGGTCAGATCAGATTCTTCATGCTTCTTTTATGCTGGGATACAAAGAGCAGCAACACTACAAGGCAGGGATATTTCATTTAATTAATCTGGGGTTTCCCCCAATCAAGTACCTAAAGTAAGTCTAGGGCAAATATCTTGGGAGTTTTTCAACAAAAAGGAATATTTACACCCTAAATTTCAGGTAGTACCTACCTAATTAGCTAATTACTTATTCAAGTGGCCGTTCACTCACAAGTTCACTAAAAAATTAAAAATGGGGAAAAAGAAGAAGAAAAAACTCTAATCCTGTGATGTAACAATGTGAGGAGCAATCTTTACTTGGATCTGCTAAGGTCAGATCAGATTCTTCATGCTTCTTTTATGCTGGGATACAAAGAGCAGCAACACTACAAGGCAGGGATATTTCATTAAATTAATCTGGGCAAGGTTTTTCCCCCAATCAAGTACCTAAAGTAAGTCTAGGGCAAATATCTTGGGAGTTTTTCAACAAAAAGGAATATTTACACCCTAAATTTCATGACATGCCCTGCTAGGTGAAACAAGAAGATAGCACAGTGCAAAAATTATAGAGAATCACTCATTATCTCTTTTTAAAACAGTTTGCACAACTGCTCTCTTGTGTCTCTTTGGATCATTTCTATACAAATTACAAAATATTTCTACATACATACTAGGCAAAGGTATTTTACACTTTCTTTGGTCAAAATGACCCTTCTTTAAAACTTACAGTGCTGATAACCCCAATGAACATGGGCAAAAAACAGAGTACCTATCTTCAGGATTAATAAAAAATGTTAACCTGTATACCTAACTCCTGTATTCTTTGAATTTTTGAAGAAAGAATATTTAATAAATATTTTATGATTTTTTTTTTAATGATTGAAATTGGTGGAGAGGCTTCGTACATCGACCCGTCCCATGATGGAACAATTATGGATTGATAAAAAAAAAAAAAAAAAAAAAAAAAAAAATTCAT
>NW_007377691.1:255164-256953 GCF_000475195.1 Diaphorina citri
GAAAAATCCAAATCTGAGGTCAAAACTCCGAAAAAGTAACTTTAAAAGGTCGAAAATTCAATTTTTAATTGCCGTTCCAATGACAAAGTTCAAAGAGTTGTGACGTCAGACTTAATGTCAAAATGTGCAGAAACGCTTGCGCACAAACAAACGAAGCGGGGAGTCATGAATTATGACGTCATCGCCTACGGGAGCGTATGCCGTGACGTCAAACTTAACGATTTACCTGTATTTTTTAAATCGATTTATCTCGGTATCTAGAAGTCGTAGAAGAAAAAGAAAAATTCCGTTGGTCCTCATTTTTCCTGCTCTATGACTTTGAAACATCACCCAAGTAAGCGCAACTGATCTATTATTTTTGGATTTTTTTTTATGCTCTTGTGTTGTGGTCTTAGAGGAAACTATGAAGATAAAGAGAGCATTTACCTAATCTAGGGGAGGGGGGAATGAAATAAAAATCATGGGTTAGTAATAAAGCAGGTACAAGATGTACTTCCTGTATGGATATGAATAAGAGAGAAGAAGGAAACCTTGCTAATAATACTTTCTAGAGATGATATGAAAAGGACCTCCAGGAAGTGGGGATTGGGGTTACAGCAGTATCCATACATTTTGGTACACCCTGTAATCTTTATAATTTCATTATAAAAAATAGGTAAATGTCATAAATAGAAAGAACGTGAATAAAAATGAGCATAAAATAATAAAAAGTTTTTGTATACAACTACTATAAAAAATGGTAACTATCTGGGTATTTATAATAGCAAAATAATGTAAAACAGCATTTACCCATTTACACTATGGGTCGAATGGTTGGTTGACATTTGACAAAATTGTTCCATTGTAAAAGACTCCCTACTTTCTAGAGATGATATGAAAAGGACCTCCAGGAAGTGGGGATTGGGGTTACAGTATCCATACATTTTGGTACACCCTGTAATCTTTATAATTTAATTATAAAAAATAGGTAAATGTCATAAAATACAAAGAACGTGAATAAAAATGAGCATAAAAATAATAAAAAGTTTTTGTATACAACTACTATAAAAAATGGTAACTATCTGGGTAGGTATTTATAATAGCAATAATGTAAAACAGCATTTACCCATTTACACTATGGGTCGAATGGTTGGTTGACATTTGACAAAATTGTTCCATTGTAAAAGACTCCAACATTTCATCTCTTGTTTAATATAATGTGCGTAAAGTAAAATAATTTTATGTACATACTCGTATGTTATAGTGTCAAAATAAACTTACGAAAATAATTTTAAAAGGCACCAAGTTGGCTTTTATTGTCTTGAAATTAATTTTAGTTTTTTAGACGTGACACTGACGATATCACAATAGCTACAGCATGGTAAACTGTAGCAGTAAGTGCAGAAATTTCCCTGGCTCAAAGTGTATTACTACCTTTCTAAAAATTAGTTTTAAAAACTGCCGAATTTTTTTAGTTACGGGAGTTTTACTCACCATTCGGCAACATGCTACCCATTTACTCATATTATCCTCACCCACCCTGAGTGGGACCAGGAAAAGCCAGCAATACTTAATTGTCTAGTACGCCAAGGCCTAAGATGGTCGATACTTCCGATACCAACCTAGTGCAACGTTGCGTTGCTTATCTTCTGTGATCCATTGAGTGCATGTTACATGATATTGTCACTGGCTAACATACCTACTGACTATTGATGATTTTATTTTATTTTTTAGAAGTTTGACAGAGAGAACTGTAACTGCTAAGGTCTTATCGTCCCGAAATCGAAGAGAGAAGGAAGACAGGATAGGA
>NW_007377692.1:0-3931 GCF_000475195.1 Diaphorina citri
AGAATATACCTTGTTTATACTACCAGCATAGGACTGAAAAGTCCCTTTACTCTCGCAGTCTAAACAAGGTCTTATAATATATTTGATTGGTAATAACATTACATTTTATGGAACAATAATTAAGACCTGTTTAAATTATTAAAAAAAAAGACAAGCTAAGATTGACATTAACATACATAAGACATTTAGGTACAACAAACAATTCTACACATGCCTTCACTCACACTACATAGGTTGTCTTTTGTCTGGTACCTAAGCAATAATAGACTTCTCGAGGGCTAAGCCACTAACTGAATTGGGCAAGCTTACTGTATTATGTGGGTAAAATTTTGTTTTCATTTCCGAAACTGAGACGATTTCCTCTTCACTGAAGCTCATTTCCCCCCTTTCGGCGTGGTAGCGCCTGTACTAAACCACAGGAAATCCGCCAGTCCGCCATCATGAAGAGTCAACAAAAGTGGCCAGGTGGCAACATGGAAATTCAATCAACTCTACGAAGTTGCCGTCGATCTGCAGAAGTGCGTAAATGTACTTTACTAACCTTACGGTGTTTGGTGTTCTATGTATATGGTGGCTAGAATTTTATCCAGCATCAGAATTGTCGCAATGGCGATATTTATCCATTGGAACTTTGAAAAGTATGTGACATACCTACCTTTTTTGTGACCATTTGTGAAATTGTGACATCAAGAAGTAACTAGGTATTTAGGTATACCTACCTACCTTATTCTATGGCATTGGTATGTAGGTATACCTACTGAGGTATTGGTACCTACCGACCAAATACAAGTCACAACTACCTACCAAACGCAAGACGTGTGTGCTCGCATTTAAAACTTAATTAATGATATCTAATAATAATTATGACCTACCTATGTCTTCATTTATTTTACTCTCAACTTATAACTTATCTTTATAAATAGGCATACATTGTCTTTACTTTACTTCAAGTTGCAGTCTTTGTGTAGGTACGAACTTCTAAAATAGATAAATGATAAATATATCAAGTTGGGATTATTTATTATTTCTTTACTTCAAGTTGCAGTCTTTGTGTAGGTACGAACTTCTAAAATAGATAAATGATAAATATATCAAGTTGGGATTATTTATTATTTTAGTATGCTTTTAATTGGGCCAATTTCATATACTGGATGTCCAAAAGTCAACGCAAAATTGTGATTTAGGTAGGTATTGTGGGTGAAAATAAGGAGAATCCGAAAATTCCTTCAATTTGATCTACAAGAGGGGTCTCAATTGTTCTTCAAAAAAGATAAAATTCCATCTATTTTAGAACCTATGGATCAGCAAAATATTATGTTTAGTGTTGATTTAGGTACCTAGGTATATATTGTGGGTGAAAATAAGGAGAATCCGAAAATTCCTTCAATTTCATCTACAAGAGGGGTCTCAATTGTTCTTCAAAAAAGATAAAATTCCATCTATTTTGGAACCTATGGATCAGCAAAATATTATGTTTAGTGACGATTTTTACTTTCCTTATCCTATAGGAAGGAAAGTAATGTAATCGGGTCAAATTTTCGATGGTCAGATTTTAGTGCCAAAACACGTTCTATGTATATGGTGACTAGAATTTTATCCAGCATCAGAATTGTCGCAATGGCGATATTTATCCATTGGAACTTTGAAAAGTATGTGACATACCTACCCTTTTTGTGACCATTTGTGAAATTGTGACATCAAGAAGTAACTAGGCAATAAAATATCTCGAGAACGGTAAGAGCTAGAGACTTGAAATTTGGTATGTAGATGTCAAATGTGACAAGGATGCGACCCAAACTTGGTTTGGATCGGTGCAACGGTTGTTGACCTACAAGAGGGGTCTCAATTGTTCTTCAAAAAAGATAAAATTCCATCTATTTTAGAACCTATGGATCAGCAAAATATTATGTTTAGTGACGATTTTTTTTATTTATCTTTTAACTGAGAACCTCTGTAGCTCAGATTGAGAGAATTTGCGGATCCCTATTAGTTGAGAAAATTTTTAACCCATTGAAGCATCTCTTCAAGTATGATTCAATATCTCATTAACTTTTGGGCACCCTGTATGAGGCGTGTTTCATTCCCTATTAAGGTGAACGGGAGGAAGGTAAGTCAGCGGTCTTCCAGTCCAGGGGTCGTTGCATCGAGGCCAGCTGGTTGCGCCAATAATAGGTAAGTAATTAGTGAGGTATTTCCTCAATGGTATCTTAATTAGTATCTTGATTAATAGATGATTGATGGTATAACTGGACTGATTTGCTATGGCCATATTTTACGATAAGAGTTTTAAATATTTGCTTTACCTACTTGTCTTGTCGTTTGTCATTATTGTCATGTTTGCATGGTTGTCAAATGAGGGTGAATTCCATCGACTTTGAAAGAGTTTTGTAAAGTTGGTATTAAAGGAAAAAGAACTCTCTTTTATTTGATAAGGAAAAAGGAGTTTCTTGTAATAGCTCTAGCTCTATGAAGACTCTCTGTCTACGAATATTTCATGTGTGATTCTGTCGTTGATCTGATCCTGTATATAATTCTGGATCAATAGGCAAGCAAGTACTTATAATGACTAAGGTGAAGGTGATGCCATAGGAGTATAGAAGACAAGTAGGCTGGTCAGATATCTTGTCATAGTGAACTTTACAAAACTTCATCTAATCTTATCACTCTCAATGGAATCCTGAATCCTTATTCAATTCACTTGATAATTCCAAGTGTGTTTCACAATTGCATCTCATATGTTACATACATACGGGTTCAACAATCAATGCTGACATTATCTTTGAGCAATGCTGTTTGAATTGAAGTCGATTTCAAAGTGGCCACTTTAGCCACTCAGGCCTAAAATTTGATATATAGGTCGACCAGGTTTGGATAAGTCCTTCTATGGGGACAGACTGACTGACGGACGGACGGACAGACAGACCGACACCGAAGCGAATACAATAGTCCGTCCACTATACCTTTTATTATTAGTAATAATAAAGGAAGGAGGACTAAAAAGGAGTTTCTTGTACCCATTTCATTTATGAACTACCTGTGTATGTGTATGTGATGACTATTTCCTTATTTATATCAACGCACCCCCTCTGGGCTCTGTGGCCTTGTGAATTGCACTTTGGTGATTCCGGGTTCAATTCCCGGCAGGATCGAAGTTTTTTGCATTTCTGATCTATGCTTGGAATGCGAGATACACTCAGCCTCGTGAGGACAATGACAAGTAGATAGATAGGTAGGTAATAGATGATAATACATATACCTACCTATGAAGGTAATTACCGAGGCATTGTATGGGTACCTATTTGATAGGCCGTATAATAACTTTACCTAACAAGGTATACCTATAGGTAGGTAACTATCTACCCTTAGGTACAAAGGTATACATATTTATCTTATTGTCAGTAAAGTACCGTCAGTAAATTGCGGGTGTACCACCGTTATGGTCGCTACCGTGATATTGATTCATGAGAACTTTTCATCAGGTGAAGGATTCGAACTTTGGCCTTTCAATGGCTGAAATTCCATCATAGATAGTCTGGTAACGTACCTGGTACCTGGTACCTACCTGATAGTATGATTGAACTTGCGTGGTAAATAAATAATAATAAAGTTCCTAGGAGTATATAAAACTAACGTCTATATAAATTAAAACCTAAAATAAATGATCCACACAATGTAATAAAGAGATAAACATGCATAATAATAATTAATAGATAGGTATAATATAATAATTATGATACACTATACACTAATACTCTGATAATAACTTTACATAATAATATAACTAATGAGAATACATATATAGTAATAATAATATAATAAGATACTACATATATAATAATAAACGAAAGAGCGGCATCTCGTGCAAGGTTGTGCAGCTGGCATTCAGCGCACCGAGTCACGCCAAACCACACAAGGCTAGAAATAGTCTGGT